>NC_141596.1:41436058-41545835 GCF_047967505.1 Dipteris shenzhenensis | reverse complement strand
TCCCCCTCCCCCATTTCTCCTCCCCTACCTCCCCCTCCCTCTCCCCCCATTCTCCTCTTTCCCCTCTCCCTTTCTCCTCTTTCCTCCCTCTCCCCCTTTCCCCTGCCCCTTCCCCCCTTTCCCCCATTTCTCCCATTCCACCATTTCCCCCCTTCCCCTTCCCCTCCCCCCATTCCCCCTTTCCCCCTTTCTCCCATTCCCCCCTTCCACCCTTTCCCCCCTTCCCCCTTCCTCTCCCCCCTTCCCCTATGCCCTTTCCCCTTTCCCCCCTTCCCCTCCTCTCCTTTTTTCCCCTTTCCCCTTTCCCCCCTTTCCCCTTCCCCCCCTTCCCCTCCCACCTTTCTCCTTTTCCCCCCTCCCCCCCCCTTTTTACCCTCACCCCCACCCCCACCCCCCCCACCCCTTTTGCCTTCCCCTCCCCCCCCTTTCCTCCTTTACCCCCCCCCCCCCCCGCCTTTACCCTTTTATCCCCTTTTCCTTCCCTCCCTCCCCTCTCCCTCACTTTCCCTGCCAATGCAAACGTACTTTCTTCTCTTCCCTTCCCTTCTCCTCCACTCCATGAATTCCCTTTTTTTCTTAGCTTTCCAAGGTAAATTTTTAAGGGCGAATATTTGTCCAAAGGTGAATCTAGGAGCTTCTCCAAACTAGTTAAGCTAATATTTCAATCTTGAAATTTGATAAATTCACCCAAAAGTAACATAACTTCCTCGTGTGAGACCCAAATTTAGCCCTCCAAGTACTCAAATCAATCGACATAAGACATATAGAGTCATCTAAATGGTTAAAATTTTTAAATTTCCATCTCCATTAATTCCATTTTTTTCTAAGCTTTCCAAGGTAAAATTTTAAGGGCGAATATTTGCTCAAAGGCAAATCTAGGAGCTTCTCCAAACTAGTTAAGCTAATATTTTCAATCTTGAAATTTGATAAATTCGCCCAAAAAGTAACATAACTTCCTCGTGTGAGATTCAAATTTAGCCCTTTAAGTACTCAAATCAATCGGCATAAGTCATCTAGAGTCATCTAATGGTTAGAATTTTTAGATTCCATCTTGTAGAAAACGTGTCCAAAGTATTATGCCCATTAAGTATGAGCACATTCGAATGACACACCTCAGATTCTCATAACACGGTGAAAAACGATGTTTGTGGCGAGTTTGACCATCCAAAGCATATACGATGGGCACGATAATTTACACGTGCCTCAACATAGGTTAAATTCACATGTAAAGTATCATATCCATCAAGTATGAGCACATTCTTATGACACACCTCAAATAGTTTCTTTTGGCGGTTGTGCATATTACTTGGTGAAAAATGGGGTTTGTGGTAACATTGACCATCCAAAGCATATCCAATGGGCATGATAATTTTTACATGCATCAAAATATGCAAGCTTGATGCCTACACATAGTATCATGTCCATCAGGTATGTGTGCACTGAATAGCACACCTCAGATCCTATTTTTAGGCAGTTGTGCATGACACAGTGAAAAATAGTGTTTGTGGCGAGTTAATCAAAATTATTGCTTATGACATGGTATCGTGCAAGAAAGACAATGTGATAAAATGTACATATTTGTATTATAATTTCTCCATTCAAATACAAAGACTCTTCATAGCATATACCTCCTCTTTGCTACCTCTAATACATAGAAAAATGAGGTTTTTTTAATCCCCAAGTAAGCTCTTAATGCAAAGGGGACAAAGCAACTATTTGAGGGGAAAGAGCACCTGCAGGCGAGGCCTAAGCAAGAGGGCATAGAGCAAGAGAGGGCAAACCAAGAGAGAAAAGAGAAGGCAAAGGAAGAGCATGAGGGGATAGAGCAAGAGGAGGCACATAAATAGTGGGAATGTTAAATTACACGGTGCAGTGGAACAGATACTGAACAAAGAATAGAGAGTACACATCAAACTGGAGATGAACAAAATTTTCTTTCAATACTGATGTAGTACAGATGATGGCTTCATCCACCTGGGCACTCCCATAGTGGAGCTTAGATGGTGATCTAGACAGATACTAGGTGAAGAGCTACTAGCTGGAAGATCTGATTTGGTACAATGGATTGAGGAGGTCGCCTCTCTATAGCTATGAGGTCGGTAGTCGAATCAATGTAGTTGGTGGAGCCAACCCCAGTCCTCCTTGTTCAACTGTTAGCCATTCCTGTTCCTAGCCTTCTAATGATGATGATAATATGAAATCACATTTGATTGTAGGCAAGTGGGTCTGAGTTCTATAGACACTGATTGGGTACAATCCCTCTATATTCTGCATTGAAATGAAGCCAATGGCCTGTCTACAATGGCAGAGGTAGACTGTCGAGAGGGGTAGATCTGCTTCTCTCTCCTACTTCCTGACTAATACGAAGGGGCTGAACTGAGGGGGCTTTGGGGCAGCTTGCTGAGGCTGAAAGTCTGATGTTTTCAATGGAAGAAGGGGGGGGCTTTTATAGGCTGACCCCCCACCATCGGGAAATGGCCGACTGGGACGGCCGACCCAGTCTGGATCTGGGCTGATGTGTCAGGAGGTTTTTTGTTTCCAGAGTCAAGTTTGGTTTGGTCTGTGACAGCTCCGATCAGACCCTCGTCTATATGAAGCCTGCTTGCCCTATCTCTTGGATCTTGGTGTGGACTGAAGCCTGCTGTTTGCTGCTGTAGCATCCCTCCTGCTTGATCCTGCTCCCATGGCTGCCGCTGGCCCATGCCAGCAGCATGTCCATGGGCTGAAGCATGCCCATCTAAAAGATTTTACAGCTGGGTGTAAGCGACGATCTGATACAAATGTAGCAGGCACTAGCCACACCACTAACTCTTCAGAAGCATGCTTGCATCAGAAGTACTACTTTCGGTAAACGGAAGCCTTGCATACATGTTCATTTAACTGAACGCTTGAAATAGAGGACCCACATTGGGTTGCAAGCGCCCTCCCCCCCCCCCCCTTGTTTTTTTGCCCAATACTTGCCTTGTGAATCTCTCGTCCAATCCCCATGGCATGGGTACCTATGAAGGCACCATCTATGGTTTGCCCAATACTTGCCTTGTGAGATCTCTCGTCCAATCCCCACGGCATGGGTACCTATGAAGGCACCATCTATGGCTGAGAATGTTGCCCCTACCTTTTACCAACCCTGTACTAGCTTTGGGGCTTCTCGCTGCTAATGCTGGCTACTCAATCTGGTCCTTTAAGGGCTCTTGTGGCTGCTATCGCTGAATAATGGCCTCATGATAGAATTGGAGACATCTACCAAGGTCCCAGTTAATATAGTAGCATGCTTGTAGCAAGGTAATCACAAGGGATCTTCCACCAAACCCATAGGCTCTTCTTAGTTTTCAACAAATTACAAGATAAACATAGCATCGTTCACTATTATACTTGAACCTCGAGGATGTATAGCTACATAAAATTGTAGAGGCATCTATCTTTTGCAAAGGTGATACTCTTGGCCAATCCAAGCACACAACAGTATCTTCTTCTTTTTAGAGTATTCCTTTAAGTTGAAGTCTACAAATGTCATATACATCCCTGCCTGTATGATGCATAGACATGCCAGCTAGCAGGGATACCATAGGTAGTCAGTTGTCACGTTGTAATAGCCCTGGGGCAAATAGTCAGTACTACAGTTACTATGTACTATATGTAGGAGATTCAATGGCCCGATAATTGAATCTGTGAGTTAGGTAGAGGAGCAACAAAAGGCAAACGTGTAGATCAGGCAGTGGTGATCAGATTTGGCAAGTCGGCCACATGCGCATGACCCAATTACTAATCCAATTGCTCTGATCTTGAGACAAGTTGTCCACTTCACATTATCCTCACACTTAAAAGTGTTTGCATCCCATTCCATGGGTATCCACCAATCCAAGTGATGAGCTAGAGAAGGCATAGGTGGGTGTCCTAGAGAGAGAGAGAGAGAGAGAGAGAGAGAATTTGAAGGGAAGAAATTAGCAATGAGAGAGGGAGAAAGAGAGAGAGAGGATTTGAAGCATTGGTGTGGCTCCATGCGGCTGGAATCCCTTAAAAAATGAGCTTTTGAAATGCCCATAGGCTCCACTTAAGGCTCCATATATGGCAGGCCAAAAACCACCGGTGCAAAGTACATAAAAATGAGAATTAGCAAAAGAAAAAATCGTAATATTCGTGGCATACACAGCCGAAGTGGCAAGTGGTTGAGCTCCTTGGATCAAAATGACAAGAACTTAATTAAAGCAAGCCCTCACCCACAATTGAGCAGCATACCTTATGGTGACAAATTCACCAATATGTGAACCTTGCATCGGTGACACAGAAGCTACCTGCTCCACCGAGGCAGAGGCCTGCTGCAAAGCGGGTTGCAAGCTAGGTTCGTCAGAGCCATCGAGTGAGGGAGAATGGAAGGCCCAAACGCAAGAGGAAGGGGGGATGGGCGATGGCGACAGCTCCAGCTGGTGGTGCTCAATTGGGACTGCTGACCGGATCGCGTTGAGAAGACGAAGTCTACCGGAATTGAAGGGGGGGCGCACGCCAATGATGGGAGCAAGAGATCTAATTGCTGAGAGGAAAAGCAGAGGAAATGGAGAAATGCGGAAAAGCGAAGCTACCTTGAAGATGGGGAGGCTATGGCGAAGAAGGTCCAAATGCGAGAGTGGAAGGGAAGACAAGGGGAAGCTCTGAGGCTCAGGGCACAAACCATATTTGAGCATTGGTTGCATGTGCGCCATCCAATAACAAAATACTAAATTCTCAATTCCAAACAAATATAGCTAATTTCTGCTGGCCAAAAGCAAAGTTGGTTACGCTCTTGGTGTGGAGTGCATGGAGCTTCATTTGTAGGTAGGAGAACATAGAAAGCAAGGGCTTGCAAGGGTCATAGTTATGAAACTACCGCTCTTGCTGTCGACGATAAGTGCATGGAGCTTCATACTTTACTAGGTATCTAGAGGAAAAAATAGAAGCAAGGGCTTGCAAGGGTCATAGTTGTGAAACTGTCGCCTTCCCTTCACTCTTTGGTATAAGCTCGTCTGGTGTGGTCACACTCTTGGTGTGTATCAAGTGTGGGTGGCATTCATCTGTAGGTATATAGAGGAGAAAGGGCTACAATTGTGGAGCGTACTCACCTCTCTCTCTCTCTCTCTCTCTCTCTCTCTCTCTCTCTCTCTCTCTCTGTGTCTCTGTCTCTCTCTATCTCTCTCTCTCTCACACATGATGTGTATCAAAGCTTTTATCATACTAGTCCTCTTCGCAATGATGCCCCATGTTTTACAAGCCACACCTTGTGACGAAGAAGACCAAAGTCCTATGGGTGCTAAAAGATTTTGCCAAGGTACAGGCTATAAGGCAAGCATCCACAATTGTAAAAGGGTAGGTGGACGAGGCTATAGTTTTAGAGGGATGTGTTATAACCTCCGAAACCTCCGCCAACAACAAGAAGGTGGATGTTGTTACATATAGTCCCTACTCCGCCATAGTCCTTCTTGCACTCCTACGATTCAAGGGAGACACCTGGATTCAAATAATTGGCATGCAAGATGGATACCACCACTTCTCAACTTAAAACAAATATGTTTGCACTAAATGTGTGAGATCATAATATTTTTGTATAAGACAAACGAATGCTATCATTGCTATCATAATGCTATGTTTGTCTCCTAGTCCTAATGGTTCCTTAATAATTAAAAAATTATAGCTCATCAATCACTTGATTGAGTAAATTAATAACAACTTTGATAATTGGCAACACAAATACACACAGCGAATGCAAGGACGGAAGTAAAAAGCTTTTATGATTTGATGCAAAGATTGAATACTCAAGATTTAAATTTTAATATGGACCTAGAAAAATATGGGTTAGGCCAATCAAGAGCAAGATGTTGTTTGAATATTCTAAACAAACACACGCAATGAATGTCAAAGCTTGAGAAAGAGAAAGACCCAAGTCAAAAGATTATATGTTATAGTGACACATTTCCTTTTGAGTTTGAGCCAAGCAATAGTACTTTTCAATTAAGAATCGAAAAAGTGGAAGGAAAGTAGAACCAAGAAGAACAAAAGTGGTGGGCTAATAGAGTGTGGGATAAGGTAAGGACTTTTAAGGCCATCAAAGCGAGGGGAGGAATCACTTTCAAGAATGTGCTAGGAGTCATTGTATTTTAGAAGATAGCACTTTTATTCCTTTTAATATAGGTTCTATTGTATATTTGACTTCGATAAAAGTATTCTCTTTTATGTGCGTACTCTACCACATGCCGCCTTAAATATAGCCCCTCTGTATTACTAGATCATTCTCATATTTTAAAATTTGTAGTAACCCAAAGGGCTAAATCACTATAGGGGTCGACTCTACCTCTTACACACTCTTTCATCATTTAATTTGAAGAAAGAGTCAAAAAATTTCCTCGCCCATGACAAAATGATGGTCTTGTGCATCTCACAAAGTTTATTTAGACTTGACTTCATGGACATAGTGCGGCTAGACCACTAGCACAGTTAGGGTTTTGTATGTCATGATTACATGCTCACATGATCATTCATTGTATTCGTGTTTCCAAAAACCGTATTCACATCAATATTTATAAAGGTGACCCGATAAATGTTGACCGAATGACTTGCCTGATGGTAAATATAATATACCATTGCAATATAACCCTTTAACTCCGTCCATTGCACTCGGTCCATGCGGCATGGGCAGCAATTTTAACGCAACGTTTCCGTTGTACATTGTCGGAACTTCCATCAACTTCTCCACTATGGTTGAATTGTACAACAGTTCATGAAGCAATCGATGACGTCCCCTAGAAGACTTGATGTACGACAACATGCTAATGACTGCTTGAGGATCCTCCATTGCAGCTATTGTATCATTGTCATCATCGATCAGTACCATGCCATGGCCTCCTAATGGTTGTTCAACATGGCTTGAACTTGGCCTCGAGCTCAGGCTTCTTGGGCTAGCCGTGAGATCTATTATGGGTGTAGCTTGTGCAATGGCTGCCTTCCCTTGTGCTCAGAATGATGGGTCCAACTCGCATGGTCTCTGCCTCAAATTGGCTAGACTTTGGGTGAGATCTATTGTGGGTGGAGTGTGGGCAAGTGCACTCTTTCCTCTCTCTAGCACATAGTCACGTGACAACTACGTGTTCAGCATGTAGAACTGCCCCAATCCACCCGCCTGAATGGCTTCCACTTGCATACTCTGCAAGCGGCTATTTACATGTGCGATGGCCATCACATGAATGCCCTTGGCTATCAGGGGGTCATCCTCACTTAGCACAACGGTTCCACCATTTGCATATCATATCATTGGCTCCGACGAGAGGGAGTTCAAATAGATCTGCACTTTGTTGAGGTTGCTAGACTCTGCACCAGTTGGGCCGGCCATTGAGAGAGAGAGAGAGAGAGAGTTGGGACACCCACTCAATATGTAATATGTTAATATCGTCATCAAAAATCTAGGGTATGGGGGGACAAGGTCCATTGTATAATATGCATGGATTTCCTTTAAAATTTTCAAATATGCAAGGAAAAAATATGAAAATTCCATGTCCCCCCTCCCACAAAATATAAGGTATATATGTTGAAAAATATGCAAGATTTTAAGATTTGTACATATTTTTTTATAATATGTGAGGCCCAAGGGGGGGGGGTCTTTTGGATGAGGGGGGGGGGAACAAAAAATACACTAAATTATGAAAACCCATCTCCTTTCAAATTAATGTAACCTCTTTATGTGCTACCCAAATTTTAAGATGTACAGACATATTTGAAGCTCTTTAAGTGTAGAACACAACCATGTTAATTTGAATACTTTCTACTCATGGCATACTGTTAAATTCATATCATACTCAAGATTTTGATAGGTTTTTTACTAAAGGGAGTTGGCGCCCCAGGGAGAGAGAGAGGTGTAAGATAGGGGGGGGAGAGAGACGGACAAAGAGTTAGGGTATGGAGGAGGAGTTGAGAGAGAATGAGAGCTTGAGAGAGATGTGTGTGTGTGGGGGGGGGGGGGGGGGGTCTTTATATAGTTGATGTCTAACAAATAGCATTCTATGAGTATTTAATGCAAGAATAGGTGTAAGGGTGAAGATGCCATTTTTTGTAATTGTTTGTTGTCAAATATTTTAAAAAACAGCTATACCCCCCACCTCCACCCCAAAAAACAATAAAAGCTTTTAAAAACCCCCAAAAAATGAGCATCTTGGCTTTTGGCATAGAATCGCAATTATGCAACAATTAGAAAGTATAGGTGATTCGTGTGAAAGGCAAGCAAGCCTGTAGAAAAACATAAAAACTAGTAAAAATTACATAGAATTTCGCCAAAGAGTAAAACAGCCATAACTTTTTCGTAGCAACTCCGATTTCCAAACTTTTTGAAGGAAAATCGACGGCATAACAAGATCTCGCACAAATTTCAAAAAGATTACTTTTTGGAACATTGGCCAAATTCAGAGTGGAAGGCCCTCAAAAAGGACGATCTTTGCTAGGGGGTAAAAAAATTAGTGCAAATTATTTCATTTTTGGACATTTCTGAAAAACAAATTTGGGATGAAAATTAAAAAAAAAAGGGCAAAGTTGACGCCCACGGGAGGGCGCCAACTTTGCCCTTTTTTTTGATATTTTTATTTTAAAAAATTTTAAACTTTAGAATTTTTTTTAACAAATAAATCTCCAAAAAAAGGGTGAAGTTGGCGCCTAGAGCAGGGCACCGGTGCCCTCCTCTGGGTGCCAACTTCACCCTTTTTTTGGAGATTTTTAAAAAAATTATTTACAAAATTTTTATTTAAAAAACTTTTTTTTAATGAAAATTTGTTTTAAAACGGGCCATGTTTGGTGGAGCCAAAAAAGTTTTTTTTTTTTTAACAAGCTTTTAAAAAAACAAAAAAAAACATGCTTTTGGGAAAAGCTACACCCCCCAATGATACTTACTTTGTGAGTGAGCTATCAAGGTACCTCTCTCTCTCTCTCTCTCTCTCTCTCTCTCTCCGTGCCCGAGAAAGGCCTCTATCTTTCCCCCCTATCTTTCTCTTTTTTGTCTTGTAATGAGGGTTTTTGTGCCATGAATGTAGGTCTTGCAAACCCTAACTTTGTACTGTATCCTCAATCCGCATCCTAGCAAGAATGGCATCACCCGCATTCAAGTGAGATGACATCGTCATCTTGTATGATGACAAATACGATCCCGTGGCTCAGGCGCGCATTCGTCAAACACATGATTCAGAAGGCATTCGATTTGGCAACGTTGGTGTCATCATTTCGTGCATGTATGATAAGGCCCTGTTGA
This sequence comes from Dipteris shenzhenensis, assembly GCF_047967505.1. Classification (NCBI taxonomy): domain Eukaryota; kingdom Viridiplantae; phylum Streptophyta; class Polypodiopsida; order Gleicheniales; family Dipteridaceae; genus Dipteris; species Dipteris shenzhenensis. Next base: position 41,536,582 of record NC_141596.1, on the reverse strand, counting down.
AAGGAATCAACAAGGATGGGGCTGAAGTGGACCTCAAAGAGAACGCGTTACTTGTGTGGCCTGTTGAATAAGTGGTGAGCTCTTCTATCATGTCCTTCCTTTGCATGAGCTTAGAGTGGGCTTTGTTGGATTTTCTTGAACCCATTTTACCAATTTCTGTGAATAGAGACTTGATGATATAGCCCAGCTTGATAATGAGGACATGCCTCCGACGGGGGGCACAACTTCTGCGAGAGGAAGACTGCGTGGTCTCAAGGGTTCTACGTTAACACAAGGGGGAGGTAGATGAAGAAGGAAAATTTGGCTCGATCCCTTGAACGTGCAGACTGTTATCGGTGCATCATCGATGGGAGGCCTATCCTCGTAACTCTGCGGAGCCTTGGCAACATCTGCTGGGGCTACCGTCGGCGCTTCTAAGCGGGATTCCAAAGGATGTAGTAAAAGTGTGAGCACACCCTCTTCCCAGGGGCGACGTAGCAAAGGCTGAGGTCGACATGCACCAAAGCGACTGGCCAGAGAGGAGTCTGAGGACGATGACGAGGAGGGTATCCTTGGAGAGACGGCACTGAGTGCCTCCTGCAACAAGACAATCGTGTGGGAGTGCATTGAGGACCAGCTACAAACATTCACTGTAAGTAGTTCGGTCTTTTGAAGGTCTATAATCTCAAGGCACGGAGTGAGAACGAATGTTTGGGCTAAATTAAAAAAATTTCTTTGTAGGTGGAAAAAATAATCCCTCTGCCCTCTATCCCCTTGTGTCGATTGCTCCCAATGCCCACTATCCACCAGATCACATCCCGCACCCAAGAGATGCAGAAAACATTCTTCTCAAGTGGGTACTTGCTGGGGTTGGGTGTCCTCATCGTGCTCACCTCCACACCAAAGATGCAAAAGAGAGACGTGGACGAGGATGTGAAAAGGGAGTGGAATTCACACTGTGGCTCCAGAAACACGAAGAATTTGAGGAAGAAATTAGGAACACAAAGTGGGCGTTCTTGTCCAATTCCTTATTTTACATTTGGGATGGAAACCATCGCCACACAGGGTGGGAATCGAGATAAGGACATGTAAGTATTGTAGTCCATTGATTTGGGTGATTCAACATTAGTAGCCAAGTTTCATTTGTTTTCAACTCATGAATTCTTCTTTTTCTTTTGAGTGCCAGCCTTTCCTAATGATAAGCGCCGGCATATACGCGTCCAATGCCGATTAGTGGAGGTGCCCTCAGAAGATGAAGGAGAGTTGTTTGTATTATCAACGACGAATAGGTGAGTTCGATGATTCCTAATGAATGCACTGTGTCTTTAGCTGCCTCACCCTCACTGGAGGATTGTTTAATATGTTGCTTTCGACGCCAGGCTAGCATAGAACATTGTCACCTCCACTTTTTTGAACCTCATTTGCAAGGCCAGAGTGTTGGGTGCTATATTAGATGTGGCAACTCACCGAAGATTGTCAACTGAGCAGAAAGAGTGGCTGGATGCCCACAGGAAGAAGGCAGCCATGAAAGTTCATTGGTACAAAAACCCTCTTCCAATAATCGCATAGGTGATGTGGAAGGTAAGGATCAATAACGAGACACTTTTTCCTTTCCTTCTTTAGTTATTGCAATATGTTTGATGACAAGGCAACGAATGACACGTATGACAAACACTTGCATCCAGTCATGCACAGTCGCAGCGAGTTGTCGGATGTTGACTTTTGAAAGAAATGGAGCGAAGCGTACTACAGTGTGAACGACAAGCTCTTGAAGCGTACGCGTCAACTCTTGAAGTTGGCTGACCCTGCACTAGGGGCAAGATGGTACAAGTGAATTGTGGAGATTACATGTGGAAGGAAAACGATTAGATGACAAGCTTGCATACGAAGTGATTGTTTTTTGAAACCACTTTCGATTTGTAGGATTGTCACCACTCTAGACTTGGGGATGAAGCCCCCAGGGGCGATCAATGAGGAGAGGTTGTATAGCCTCGCATCGTCGAGGTTGACCGAGGACGATAAAGTCAAGTCTATGGAAGCTCTGACAAGTGATGACAAGGGGATGCGTGTCATGATGGGCATTCCTGAGTGTATGCTTCAACACATGCCACAAATGTAGGAAGAGGACAGGGGCGTGCGAAGCCACAAATGTAGGAAGAGGACAAGGGCGTGCGAAGCCCAAGTTTGGGAAGTGCTTGGCCGACATCGATTGGCGACACTTTGACCCTTTGACAACGTTGTTTGCGGATGACAATGCAGAGAAGATGGATCAAAATCCCACTAACACGTACATTATCCCACCCACTTTAATGGGGGATTGCATGGATACAGTTCTTCACTGCCCTATCTACACCGATTGACAAACCATGCCGAGACAGTTTTGAGGATTTTTTGTCCAAAAACCCCTTCCATGTGCCTCCCATGTAAGATTAAACAGAATTGTAATGCTGCTTTGTCCTCCAATTTAAAGAGCACTCAATTTTGTATGAATGAAGGCTTGACCGAAATGCATCTCCAGCACCAAAAAACAAGCACAAAACAAGGCCAAGGGAAAGAGCAAAATAGTTGTTTACAGAGGAAGCAAGGTTGACATTAGGGACAGCCAACAACGTGACAATATCATGTCCAAGGCACTCACACAGCAAAGTGAAATTGCAATAATAGCCCTACGTCAACGCCAAGTAGCTTTGCTCACGCCTACATACCTGCTACAATGCCAAACTACACACCTCCTGACAGACATCCCCAAGCTCTTTCAAAGCTGTCTCAGTCTTGCAACAAGTCATCAATTGTTGGGGTTCTTAAAAACATGTTTTGTCTTTCGAATTGAAATGTTTTCTTACAGAACTCAAATTGGAAAATGGGGTGCACCAAAAGGGCGCAAACCTCCACTATTATCCAAAATTCAGAAATCATTGGAATACAGACCCTCTACGATTCCCATGTCCTCACTCTCCTACTCCCTCTGCTTACATCCCTCTCTCTGCCCCTCCTTCTCTCCCTTTCCAACATTCAGAAATCAGACCCTCTACTATTCCCACATCCGCACTCTCCTACTCCCTCTGCTTACGCCCCTCCCTTGACCCTTCTTCTCTCCCTTTTATTATTTCCCAAGTATAGGTCTTGAAAGACAACATTAAATCACCCCAAAAGAAAACATCCAAGGGAATCTATGCAAGATTTACACGCGTCACTTCCAGCCGCAGTAAGAAATCAGTCATGGTAATGTGCGCAATCAGCTCTTTAAAGTTCTTCACAGCAAGGAATCAGTTTTTGAATGTCTGAGAACAAGATCTCAAAAATGAAAGTGAACAAGAAATGGTGGTTGCATTAAGCTTTGTTAAAAATTAATAATGGTATATGATTGCCTTAAAGAACAAAATTTACATGTTTTATATGTGCTCAGTGTTCATATGGATGTAAGGTCCAAAAAATATCCCTTTTCAAGACCCAAAAACCTCATTTCTAACCCAGCCATTTGGTAGACTTTTAGCGTCCATGTTGGACTATAAAGATCCGAGGAAAATTAGACTGCCAGAGCAAACTTCATTGGAACTCCTGCAGTCAAATATTTGATGGGAATCATGCTGTTTCCCCTTGTGATGTACAGATGAGACTTGCTTCATCAACAAACTAAACAGGGAGTGATCCAACAATTCGGTACAGCTTCAAAGTATGGCACATTGCAAGAAAGACCAGACCAGTAATAACTCTCAAGGCTCCAGGTGGGCGTCACTTGACAAAAAGCCTGACCTTTGAGACACGGAACACTCATATTATTGAAGATCTGAATGTTGCTGTGAGCACAAAGCTTATTGACTGCTAATGTGGCTCCACAAATACCTGCATGTGTTAGTTCAACAAAAGAGCTTCAAAGATGACATACATCTCTAATGTTTAAAGCCAAGCAAGCTTCACAAACGCTTGTCCCCCACACAAGAAAAGGAAAATGAGCAAGTCTATCTTTTATCTTCCCTTTTCTCTATTCGATCCACCGTTCACTACCCTTTCTATAAAATCATGTCTCTGCATTTTCAGTCACTGTCTCCCTGTTATTTATCGTGGTTGCTTCGTTTGCTTCTCTTTCATGTTTGGTTGTAAATCACTTGCCACTGTCCTATATCTTATTACAATTGCAAATAGGGGGTCTTTTATCACAAAAACCCCACAAACTGTTTAGCTTTGATAGCCTAGAGCTTGAGCTTCTAATAGTTCCAAAACTACAAAGTGCATCAAAACCTGCAATTACAGCAGATTCAACAAGTAATAGCACCTCGCTCATGAAATCTCATTTTTGCAGCATCCTGCCACAATTCCCTTCCTAACTCCGGGGAATTTAAGCACTATTTGTGTTCGGAAGTCCTGAAGTGGTCATAGTGAATGGGGCACGCCAATGGGTTAGCAAGAAGATAATACACATCCACACCAACACCTGTCATAGTGTTGTGGACTACATACTCATCCTCAATACAAGAGTGCACAGGTTAGGAGACTTTATGCTGGTAGAAAAATCTCCAAAACAGACCATAGACTGCTAACAGCAAGTATTGTATGGGTTAGTCGGATCTAATGAGACACCATATCGCTACCAGAAGCAAGAAGTGGTCCTAGATTACAATTGAATTATCAAAAGGCTGTCTCATATGCTCAGTTTTGGACACTTGGTCAAATGAGCTTGACAGTAACCTTCCTCTACAAAAGAAGGGAGAGAGTTTTGTACGACGTAAGGGAGAGTGTTGTAAAATACCTTGCCTTGAGAAAAGGCGAGAAGCCCACGCATATGACTTCCCTTGCAACAAATTGTTCGATGAGGAGTGTAGCAAAGCAAGACAAAAAGAAGATGCTATGCACACTTGAGTTGGTGAGGACCACACACGGAGGAAGCATGGAGCTATGGGGCAGAATTGGGAGTGAATAAAATAAACTCTAGAGAGAAACACAAAAGCGGATGCACGAGGATGCAAGAGGACACAAGGGACATAAACCTAGAGCGCAGAGCAACTTTGTGGATTTGCAAACGTTTGCTTGCTGGTTCTGTTTGACACAAACACGAGCGCTTAACAGACCAGCAATTGTAATAGGAGCATTTAATATTTCAACTCCAGGCTACTAAACTTCAATCCTCATAAGAAAACAAATTACCACCAAACTACATTTGGGGCTGCAGCCTGCAGGATGCCATGCTCAAATTGACATTGCCCATCATCCTCATCCCCTCTATTGTTTGCAGCATGCCCAAAAAGTAACAGGCTTGCAAACACTTGCCAATGTTTGCTAAAGCATGCAAACGCATTTGTTTGCAACTATGTCTGTGATATGTTCAATTCAATCATGCATGAGGGGTTCCAAAGTTGAGTGGACACAAAATGGACAAAACTGGTTTTCGCAAAAAACCTACTGGTCATATACTTATAAACCACATGGGATGGAGGAATCAGGGATAGAAGAGCTTGCCCCTGCAATCAACTCTTTTCAAAAAGGACGGCAAAGTAACCAAGCGACAAGTGACACTAGCCAAAATATACAAGCAAATACACTGCCAGGTCGGCCAACACTGGGGTCAAGCAAGGCTGCCCACTCTCTCCCAGTCTGTTTGGCCTAAACTGGAACAAAGGTTAATGGGATATCCTCAGCAAGACTGGACTTCTGATCCCTTGAACGGGCAGACAATCATCATGCTCCTACTGTATGTGGATAATGTAAATCTTTCCTCGTGCTCCAAGATATAAGGCAGGAAAAATATGCATTCCTTGGAGTAATGTTGCCAACACAGTGGGCTTAGAGTGAATGCAAACAAGACAAAGGTCATCCTAGTTGAGATTCACATGGACACTATTCGATATTCTTCTCCAAGGGCAAACAGGTGGAGGTTGTGAATAAGTTGAATTACCTTTGATTGAGTTTTTCTCCAATCACTGATCGCATAAATGGAGGGAGAAAAGAAGAGAGGCAAGAAGGCGCCAATTCTATGGTTCTCAACTTGTGTAGATTGTCTGGCATATGGGGTTGGCAATTGAAGATAATGCTTATTTGATACATGTGTCACGTCGTGCGGCTATGTAGGGTTGAGGCCTAGGGAAACAGGCTCTTATTGGATGCTTGAAATGAGCTGAAAGAAGTCTGGAGACAGATTTGGAGCAATTTCCCAAGGGTCCAAGAACTACAACATACTCTTTTCTCCTCTTGGAGACTAGGCATTTTCCCTAGGAACTTCCCAAAATGTAGAGAGTAGTCGGATACACCAGTAGACTACAGAGCATGACAGCCGACAAGATTCCTTGCCAAACTCGGGAAGCTAGCTGCAGGAAGCATAAGCAATCAAGAGCAAAGTTTCTACATTCAGGGTGGAGCACGGACACCAGAGGCTGGTTCCGAAGACCAAAGGCAGGGCCCACCCAGAGACAAATACCCAGGCTCACATCAATTGTGAGCCTAGATGCTAGCACCTAGAGGGACAGAAATTGCTAGCACCTAGAGGAACAGGAGATGTGAGAGACCGCTAGCACCATGGGAGAAACAGCTATATCTACTTTGAGTCAGGCATGGGGTGAAAACCCAGCAACACACCCTTATGGAGTGTGCACCATACTCTAGTTTTTAGAGCACCGTCGAGATAATCTTATTTCAAGTTGGGAATTTAAACACCATATGTGTGCACACACATGCGCTTGCATGTGGAGTTATAAGCAAGTAGTAATAAGAGTGATTAAAGTCTTCTTGAATTGGCAATGCCAAAGCGTTTGATAGATGCAACCCAGAATTTCCTATTGGAACTAGCAATGAATGATGTAGACGAGGAGAGTGCCTATAGAATGTCCACTATTCCCCTGCAACACGAGGGAGAACCCTCTTTTTGGAACAAGATATGCAATAAAACAGAACAAAAAATCAGCAATGCAAACCATTAAAAAACTACACCAAGGGATTAAGTTCAGCCTCTCAACTATTGGTTTTTAAAAAAACATATAAAGTCAAGTCCATCTCTTGGCAAAGATAATAGAGTGTGATTATGGCAACGAGCTCATACAAAGGGCCACGCATGGCTGAATGCCTAGATGCTCTCATTAAGGAACTTCGGGTAACCGTTGCCCAAATATATGGACATGATCACAATATCTCCACCTGCAAACTTAGATTTCCACCTCAAAAGATCTCAATCCAACCAGCAATGTCCCTTGTGGGCATCTAGCTTGACATTATCTACACCTTGTGCTCTATCTAGAAACAAGATCAAAAGACATCTCACAAGACATCTGAGCATTGTGAGCGCTTTTGTAAGATCTGGTCTCCTAATGTTTTATACAATATCACATGCAGAACTGCAAGTTGAGCATTTCTTACTACCCTTCATCGGATCTTTTCATCATTATTCTCTTTTAAATAGATTGTTCGTTTATAAGACAAATTTATATCTAGGTGAATCCAGAAACATGCCCAAACTCATCATCTGAAAACAACACAAAACATGCCATTTGAAAATATGTTCTTTTGTAAGACAAAACATGCTATTTGAAAATTGCTAGTATAAGAAAGGCACGATACTAAACTTCACACTAGTTAGATATCTACCCTTAGAGAACTCTACATGTTGATAAATCAAATATTAACTCGTTTACTTAGAAGCAGAATTTGAGTATTTACTACCTCTGTAGCAAGCAAAGTATCGTAGGGCTTCCCATCTCGGGCATCCACAATTCCTATTCCAGCTATTTTTTGAACACCAACAGCTGTAGCAACAAGAGACTGAAAAAATACAAAAAAGTTAGAATTATATCCAGTGTAAAACATCATGAATACATCTATAGCTCTAAACATGATGCTAATTACGAACATGTATCAAAGAAGCTTACAAGGCTGAAATCAGTTGTGGCGAGAGGTTCCAAAGGAGGAACAATCTGACAAAGAGAAGTTCACAAGTAGTTCAGAAAGTTGCCTTTGTGAATTATTCAAGGCAAAACAGTAAAAATCATATCCTTTGTAAAATTTAAGAGCCAAAAGATCGAAATGAACGCACTGAAAATCTGTTCCTGAATCCAAAGAATTACTAGATACACCATGGAAAACCAAAGAGACACAGCAATAGAGGCTATAGCACACCAGAATTGGGTCACCAATGGTGGGGCACCCCAATCTACATGTACTTGCGTGGTATTGCTTTTGCCAAGAACTGGCACTGGGCAAGATAGAGATGTTATTTTTGCATGACGGCAGCATAGTCTAGCACGCATGCAGTTTACAAGAGGCTAAATGAACTTGAAGAACTAGTATAGTCTTTCCGTTTGCAAGAGTCTAAAGAAGTTTATGCAGTAGCAATAGGTTTGTGAAAATAAGTTTGCTTTTGCTTCTTTCATGTGGGGATAAGAGCACATTAGACTATCATGCAAAACCATGATCCTCATCCTCACATGACCAGACCTGTACCGAAATGGCATTTGTCCTAGAAATTCGGGGCCCAAGTAGCTAAAGGAACCCATGGTACAAAGGGAAACTGGTTCAATATCCCTAGTTATGTGATTCTATTATGGATGGCATGCACACTTGCCGATTATCAATCAGTGTCAATAGCAGGGCTTCTTACAAGTTGAGAGCAAACTGAATACAACAACACAAGGCAAATTCTGTCATTACCCATACGAACCCAACGATGTTATCTAATAGAAAAGGGAGATTTCAGACTTGTTTCCACGGGATCATCTCCATTAACTTGTGCTTGTGTGTGTATATGACACGCTGATATCTAGACCAGATCACATATGTGTGTGTGTGTGTGTGTGTGTGTGTGTGTGTGTGTGTGTGTATTTGTATATGTATAGATATCTATCTACACACACACACACACTTTTTTTTTTAGTGAAATCTTTTATTTCTGTGTGGGAAACCCCAAAAAGAGGTAAAAACCCACCAATAGGTACAAAGAAAAAATTTACAAGTAAAGCCTCAGAGAAAAACTCATGAGGCAGCCCAGTAAAAAGTTACATATCCACTGGAGGAGAATCAAACAAAAGATCCTCCAGTTTCAGATTGTTGCTTCGTAAAAAGTGATGCAGTGGAGTAACTGCACCATCAATAAAAACTAGCTGTATTTTGCCCTTGTGATTCTTCTTAATATAAGCTGGCAGCCGGAATTTTTGAATCACAAGGTCAAAAACCTGTTGTAACCAAGGATGAAAAGAATCCAGAGAAAAAGGAACATCTGCATCCTGAACAAAAATAGACTCTGGCACGATCATCACAGGCAAAGGAGCTAGATCAACATCAGTACCATCTGAAGGAGCCGCATCAAATAAATCACGACTCATCATTTCAGCTTCACTCCAAGTATCAACCTGAGATAAAACATGTACCGCATCCTGTATAATCCCCTCTTCAAGAGGAACATCCTTATCCTGAGGAGAAGGAGACTATTGGTGCTCAACACGAGATTGAGCCTGAGCTTCTTTAGCAGCAGCAAGATTGGCCAGTGATTTATCTACCTTCTTCCAGTAATGCTTCGGAGCAGTGAATAAAGGCTTATCTAGTGAAACCATAGTAGAGACCGGAGGAGAAGGGGGAGTAATCTTGACTGCTGAGGAAGGAGCAGGAGGAGTGGTCTTGGAAGCAGAAGGGCAAGCACGTGCAAAATGACCAACCTGGCAGCACCGATAACAGGCTGTAGGAAAAGAGGCAAAATGCAACCAAATGTGCATGGGATGGGCAAAACCCAGATCAAGATCCAAAGTAGAAGGCACTGGCTGCATCATATCGAATATCCGGAGTGGCCTACAAAAACTCCTGTCTCGGAACATGAAGAGGCCTCCCCAAGAGCGCTACAAGGGTAGAAAGATGCTGAAGAAGAGAAACAGGCAGTGCTTTGAGGGTGATCCATACCGGGCAATGAGTCAAAAGAGAAGCTGCCGAATCAAAAAGAGGATCCCAGGGCATGACATAAGCAAATAAACCTGCCCCAGGAACCCCAGCACAACTGACAAGGTGCTCCACCACCTCCGTCGAAGAACAGTGGGCATAATAAAACCCTTTGCCCATAAAGACAAAGGAGGAAATGACATCCACACCCACGGCAGCTTCAGCCCAACGACGAAGGTGAGCTGCAGAAAGAACCCTGCCCATAAAGTAGAGATAGATCCCAAGCTGCTAAGCCTGTCGAAGACCAAAGATTACAAGGGCAGAATCCAAAGAACAAACCAAAGGAGAACCCGAAGAAGGAACTTCTGTAACGGAGGCAGCACACATCTGGCGAAGAAGATCCAACTGGAGAGGAGAGGAAGGTCCAACTGCAACATCTAGCTTCGCCGATTTGAAAGAGCACGAAGGAAGCAAAACACCTCTCTTATGCCGAATGAAAACACGTGTGGGAGCAGAGGCAGAAAGAAGAGCTGAAGCAGAGAACACGAACGAGGCATCTGTCGAAGCAACAGGAAAAGGGGAAGAAGAGGTATCAAGGAAAGAGCAAGACAGAGAGGGCTGCTCCAAAAGAGGTACGGACTGTACAAAAGGACCAGAATCGGGCTGTACGGACATACTATGCAGAGGGGCTGTACGGAAATCAGAGGCGACATGAGGCTGGGACTGTACGGACTACCGTACAGCCTGTACGGACGACTGTACAGTCTGTACGGAATGCAGAGAGGGTACGACTGAGTGCAGGAAAGGCGTGGATGAAGACGGGGCAAGGTACCAATGTGGGCTGGAAAGGTACGGCTGCAAGCTGCAAAGGTACGGGGATGTACGAAGCAGGGAAAGAGGATAACGGAGCAAGCACAGGAGTTTGCGAGCAGAAAAGCGAGGTAGGTTGGGGCTGTACGGGCAAGGGGGAGGCTCCATCGCTCTCCATCGCTCCTCACACCTACACACACACACACACATATATATTTATATTTTTATTTAATATACATATATTTATTTATTTATACATACATACATACATACATATATATATATATATATATAGAGAGAGAGAGAGAGAGAAAGAGAGAGAGAGAGAGAGAGAGAGACACACACACACACACATATAGGAACATTTCAAATTTCATGCTCTGAAAAACACAACACATAGTGCAGTTCTTCACTCAAGTTTTTTTTTTGCAAAGAAAGTTATTCACTCGAGTTAGTTGCTTGACGGTTGAAAACCCTAAACTCCATCATGCATAGCAGGGACTTACTAGTCATGACATCCCCACCGACATCATCCACGCCCAATGGTGGGTGTACCATAGCAAAAACATATGTCCCACACATACATATCCACACCCTCACACATGCTTGAACATCCATTTATACAAAGGTATTTGTACTAAGCTCCTATCAGCACTCCAAAGGTGAAGGGTAGACTCAGCATTGACAAAGGCTAGCACTAAACAAGAAAACTAATCCAAAAGTAGTCCACATTCTCTTCATTCAAGCTACTATTGCTTGTGAAGCCTATACAATTTCATTTTAGTGTTGGGATTACTGTGGTCATTTCCCCATCTGTGAGGTGTACCAGCAGTATCTTATGAGACAAAGAGATGCTAAATGGGGAGAGAGGAAAGCTGCCACAGGGGCAGATCTGCAGGTGCAGGGCTGCCACATGGGGCAGCATGCAGGCTGTCATGTGAGCTGCAGGTATATCTGGATGGAAGGGCTTCCTAGGAGCAGCACAGGACCTAGAAGAGGACAGACGTTCATGCAGCAGAAGGCCCTGCAAGGGCTGCACATAGGGCAGCAAACATGGGCTGCCAAGGCCATTATATAGACCCTGCAGCTGGCAAGGCCATTATATAGACCCTGCAGATGGTGGCAGCAAGGACTGCCAGGCAGCAGTCTGAAGCAGTGGGTCAGGCTCACAGAGAGGTAGACCAGCCAGCACATACCACTTGGCAGGCTGGCCTCCAACAGCAGGTTAGGGCAGAAGATCTGCCACAGACTGGGTCAGCCCAGTCTGTGGGCTGGTCAGCCAGCTCAGTCTGCTGGTCGGCCAGTTCCTAGGAGCATTCTAGCCCTATCAAAGGGCCCTGGAGGGGCAGTTAGTATTCAGTTTGCACCTCACAGTTTGGCTGCAGTTCCAGCAGCAAGGAGGCCAGGAATCAGGGAGCCTTGTGACTCGCCACTAGCTGCAGACAGGAGCAGCAAGGTGCTGCAAGGAAGTCAAGGATCAGGACATTAACGGTACCTCACCATTGGCTGTCCACCGGAGCAGCGAGGAGGTCTGTAGGGAGAGCAACTACTCATCCCACTGAAGTTCAGACTGACACAGTTTTTTAAGGTGCTAGGGGAAGATAGGAGAATAGTTTTGTGGTGCCAAGGGTCCACATCTAGGCAACACCATATCTGCTAGATGGTGGCATACAGTGCACACCCTTATACAGGGTTTTGTCCATTTTCGGAGAAATACATACTTATCTGTGTAAGGCTTTAAAACCTTACACAGAGAGTTGTCACACTTCTAGGGTTAAGGTTAGGGTGATACTTCCCTCCAGCATGGCATACACAGTGTCATTTTGAGCTTGACCTCTTATGGTAGCCAGATTTGGAGCCGCTCTTGTCCTCAAATTGTCTGATTTTGCACTAGTAGATGGTAGCAAATAGTGTAAGGATTGTTGGATATTGAGTAGTGTGGTGTGAACATCCTTGGGGTACCTCCATTTAGAAGAGGTTTTTTCTCTTAGGATTAGATTATTATGTTTGAAATGTATCACCTCAGCTTGTAAATCTACCTTAGTACCTTTTGGCAATTCATAATAGACATACAAAGCTCCTGTGTATGCCAATTTGCTCGGGAAAGAAGAACCTGAGAGAAGAAGTTGTGGAAATAGACTGCTGCCACTGGTCCATGTCCACCGCGAGGAGGTTGATGAGGATTGGGCTTTCTAATTGTCCTTTGTGTGTGTGTTGAGTCAATAAGGGTATTCTGTCCTGGGTAGTCCCCCAAAAATGATTGTATTTGGCTTTTTTCTGTGAGAGTCTTAGTTCTAGGTTTCTAAAACATACTTTCTACCCAATTACTAGCCAAAGGGGATGGTCTCAACTATTGGTCATGAGCTGCTGTGGCACAGGAGGTGCACACAGTAAGCATTGCAGTATCGCGGCGGAGTGGTCTCACCACCTTTTCTCCGAACGTTTTGTTGGGTATTCAGAGTCAAGCGTGAGAACTAGGTTCTAGTTTGTCTGTGAGTGTAAAAGGGGTTTTGGGTTTGAGACTTGTGTGAATGTGAATGGTCAAGTGACCTTTGGCTTTAGATAAGGTCATGATTAGATATGGTAGGTGTATGTGACCTCACCTGTAATGTCAGTGAGATTCCCTCACTTGACATCACATGTGATGTGTGTGTGTGGGAACAGAGGCTACCTTTGCCTAAGGAGGCACCCTTGTACTTGCAAATCATCAATCAATCATATTCAGTTGTTGCCTGCTCCTGCTGTCCATTGTTCTCTCTCGATTCCTCCATGAGGTTGGCAGCAGAGGGAGACGAGCGATGTTGGTATGCATGAACTCACAGATGGTTTGTGAGACTAGGGTTTCACATCGATAGGATACCTCCTTTTCAGTACAGTTTAGATGCCCCTCCGGTACTCCCATCCACCATCCCGATCGGGGCCACACACCAACCAGGTCATTCGAGAGGATCTCCTGCAGCTACACACCTTTAGGACCTGGTTGGAGTCGAGGGAGCTTCCAGTGAAGCTGAGTTTCTACAGAGATCACTGTCTTCGTATTTCGGAGGAGGGATTCATCACACCACCAGGGTACATTGAGCTTCATATGCCTCACTCACTACGGATCTCTATCGGACAGTTTCGGGTATCATCACACCGCCTCCGCATAGAGAGCGGCAGAGCAGAGGGGATCCCTAGTTGGCATCGCATATGCATATTGTGCGACTGTCAGGAGGTTGAGTCGGAGGAGCATTTTATTTTCAAGTGCCCAGTGTACTACGAGATCCGAGGCCGCTACCATCGTCTCTTCAGAGACGGCTCCAGGCTCCTTTCCAGATTCCTCGCCTACCCAGATCAGAGATGCCTCGCGGCCTTCATTCATGAGGGGGTCCGACACAGAGAGTACTTACTCAAGCGACGGGGCTTGGCCACACCATCAGACACCTCTCAGAGCAAGATCACAGAGTTCTTCCCATTGAGTGACATTGATCGTCCAGTCTCTAGCCGCAGACGTGACAGAGACCCCAACCCGACGACCGCAGCACAACACACGAGACATCGAGGGGACACAGATCACTCTGGGGGACCTCCCGTCATTGTTTAGACCCGGGATACGTCCCACGGGAGTCACGGTGGCTCTGGTCTTGCATCAAGCCTCCTCCGGGAGACCGAGATGCATGGGACCCCTTGACGGACGCCAGCACCCCATCACGGGCTATGCACCAACCAAGGCGACATGACATACAGAGGATTACGTTCCGCTCCAGTCTTTTTTTTTTTCAAAGTCATACCAAGATGTATTTGATTATGTATGATCAGACTTAGGATTCAGCACGGGTGATGATGCTCATTTTAGTAGCTCCACCCTTACTGGGATTTGTATCAGGTTTTCTTTCAGTCTCATAGACCCATTGGTCTTCCGAAGACTCTAATAAAATTTCTTTCTTTCTTTCTTTCTTTCTCCTTGTTGCATTGCTTACTTACCATGTGATCTCATGATCTTCTGGAAATAAGCTGACTATGAAATAGCAAATTATTTGAAAAAATGTTAATCTTTTTTGAGGGGGGACAATTAGATGCAAGGGCTCCTCGCAAAGTATGAAAAGGAAAGCTTCAATAGGAAGTCTCATTTCTTCAAAGGTACAGTTACTCCCAACTCGTGATATCATGTGCATGCAAATATACACTTAGTATTGTAAACAATATTGTGACTCCTCCACAGCATTTTTCATATTCTAGCTGCATTTTTCATACTTCCAGTATGCCCACACTCATATATAATTACTCATCTTCCTTTAATTGCAAATTGGCAAGGGCATATGTCACTAAATTGTCCAAATCTCTTTGAGCCTAACTTTTATTTCCAATGTGAAGATTAAACTGTTTTTGCGACTTTCTAAAAAAGTCTTACGTACATCAGAAATACATAAAGAAAAATTACAGGCACATCAAAGGTAGTCTCATAGGAGAGATCGTTGCAAATTGAATTATCTTGTCAAGAAAAGGCATAAGCTTATACGAAGAGGAAAAGAATACATAATGTGTGAAAGCTTAAAAATGGCAGTTGACTGACTCGAATAATTTTATTTGCACCTTGAAAAGTAGATACAAATCACCATTGCATTGGTGTAAAACTGTTTGCCTCTCAAACATTCGATATATATTCTGCTGTTAGAGATTTCTAAGGTCAAATAAATTAAACAGCAAAGGGAACATTGAGAACTTGGATGTATTATCTCAGAGATTCAAAGTCACTAGACTAACCATTGTCCAAAGCCCATTTACAACAATTGCTCTCTTTTCTTCAGCCTCATCTTGAGACATGGATATTTGCAATGGACCCACCCGTCTGTCCGTACGATTGATCACGCTCAAGCGCAACTGCCAGCATGACAAGCACACAGTACACCCTTGCCCTTGAGAAAAAAAAATGACTCGACCAAGAGCTTCACATTCATGATATGCATCTCACAAGCTTACCAATATCCAGCCTTAACAACAGAAAACGTTGACACTAGAAGTAACAAAACATACTAGGAATGGTCTCTCAATGATTACACGTGATGGCAACTCCATCACCCTCATGTCAACTTCTTTCTGTGGGATTGCCTGCAAGATACAGGTGACCAAATCAGTTTCCAAGTGACTAGTGCTAAATATACAGCCGCAAAATCCTCTCCCCATATTATTACTTTCAAGCTGTGGAAAAGCTGCCTGAATAAATCATTCCAAAAGTACCAGAAGCCCTACAACGAAACAGAAAAAGGAACACCTCTCCATTTCTTGATGCAAATGAAGTCCAACATATAAAGATAATCCCCTTTTTGTATAAATTATTTTATTGTAGAACAGAAGAGTGTGTGTGTGTGTCCGCATGTGCTCTCTCTCTCTCTCTCTCTCTCTCTCTCTCTTTGTAACATTCCATTGGGTCCCATGGGTCGATTTCAGGCCCCCAGAGGACAATAATAATAGTTTCTTTCTTTCTTTCTTTCTCTCTCTCTCTCTCTCTCTCTCTCTCTACATACATACATACATACATGTGTGTGTGTGTGTGTGTGTGTGTGTGTGTGTAAGGCATATACTATAAGGAGCAGCAGTAAGATGGGGCGTGCTAAAATATGTGTTCGAGCAGAAGAGATCATAACTAAAACTGTGACTTTTGGTTACTAGGATGTGACTCACTGAGCATGGAGGTCGGTCGGAATCTTGGATGCTTTGCAGGGGGCAGCCATGGTGAAGCGACCCAACTGAGGAACATAGCTTGCGTGCAGCCCGATCAAGGGGACTGGCATTTAGGGGTATGAAGAATTGAAAAGCCATCATTTGGTTTTTCAGAGCTGCTGCTCCTCCCCGCTCCCTTGCTGCCCCCTCTCCTTCAGCCCCTCCCTCGCCCTCAGCCCCTCCCCCTCCCCCTCCCCCTCCCCCTCCCTCTCCCTCAGCCTCTCCCTCTCAGCCCACCCCCTCCCCTCCCTCTCAGCCCGCTCCCTCCCCTCTCAGCCTGCTACCCCTTCCCCTCCTCTCCCTCTCAGCGCGCCCCCTCCCCTCTCAGCCCGCTCCCCCTTCCCTGCTCCCCCGCTCCCTCTACCCCGCTCCCCTCACCCCCGCCTCTACCCTTCCCCCTGCCTCTATCCTTCCCCGCCTCTACCCTCCCCCTACCCTTCCCCCCGCCTCTACACCCCTCTCCTCTACCTGCTCCCTACCCCCGCCTCTACCCCCCCACCTCTACCTCCCTCTCCTCTACCCCCTTCTATCCTCTCCCGCTCAGCTGCCCCCTCCCCTCTCAGGCCGCTCCCCCTTCCTTGCTCCCCCGCTCCCTCTACCCCGCTCCCTCCCCCCGCTCCTGCCTCAGCCCTCCCTCTACCCTGCTCCCTACCCCCCCCCCCGCATTCTTTTTCCTTCTTCATGTCTCCCCCCTCTTCCTTCTCCCGCAGCGTTTTTTGGAGCAGACGGAGCCTCAAAAGTGCCCGAGTCAGCCTCTTCACCTCGATTGATGATGGATATTCCATCAACCAATCCTACTCCACCTCCACCGGCCGCGAAAACTATTACTTTTTCTAAAGACGAGTTGCAGCAGCTCAAGAAGGACGTAGAGATTGAATGCTCTACCACGTTGCTCGCATGCATCTTCGGGTCTCACCCTTCCAGATCCCAAGCCAGAGACTGGATGCTTGCAGCTCTCCCCCCATACCTCACTCCACGATTGTTAGATGTTCGTCTTCTGGGATGAGGTTTTTTCCATGTTGTTTTTGACACTCCAGAGGCTGCGAGCACAGTGCTCAAAGCTGAGTTTTTACACCTGGGACACATGAAGATCTTCTTTGACGCCTTTGATATTGGTTTCGACCCAGTGGAGGAAGATAAGGAAATCTTTTCACTCTTCATCAGATTTCCTGGGCTTCCCCAGGTTTACCATCGACTTCTTTCTATTATTGGGGAGCATTTCGGCACGGTTGCTGAGATCCCACCCCTCCCTGGGTTGCCATTGACTGCAGCAGAGGCAACTAAGGCTGATGGGGTACCTAGAGTAAGGGTCCTCTGTAAGGATCCTAACCTCACGATGGACCATGTTATGATCAAGCGCCTGGATGGTTCCTTTTTTCGCCATAGAGTAGAAATTACAAGCAGGCAGGACCAATGCAGGATATGCACGACCATTGGACACTTTGCCAGGGATTGCCCCAGGAGGAAGAAAAGGCCCAAGAAGCCCTCTAGTACAGCTACCGCCCCACGGCCTTGACAGGGGTGTGGTACAAGTCCAACACTTGCTCCTCGGCCTCGACAGGAAGGTGGTACAGGTCCGGCACCTACTCCTCAGCCTCGACAGGAGGGTGGTACAGGTCCAGCACCTGCTCCTCGACCTCCACATGGCGATCCTCCTCAGGATGGTGGTATAGCTCCTACTCGCCAAAGTGCTCCTCCACTAAGCGCTCCTATGATACCGCCACCTTCTACCTCAGGTGCCTCACGACCTTCTACCTCAGAGGCACCCGACGCATACCAGTGGGTTATGGTTCGTGTGTAGATTCCTCCTTCAGTTCACTAGGATACACTAGTGGACTCTGCTTCACCTCGGGCTGTCCCTCCAATCTCACCTCACACAGTCCGAGACGCTTCAGCTTCGACCTCCTCCCTGGTTGTAGCTCCTCCCCTAGAACCAGCGGTGCCAGACACACTCCTCGAGGCAGTAGAGGTCTCCGTGGATAGGTAGACACAGGATCGAGAGCAGTCCTCACTTCCTCCCTTGGATAGGGGGAAGGGGATGGTTTACACTATTGATCATCTACCCTCATAAGGGATCCTTCGCACTCCGGTGTTTGGCCTAATTCACAGGAACTCATTTTCAGCTCTAGCAGATGCTTCAGATTTCCCAGAGGAGGAGTTTGTGCCCTCTACTTTTTGTGAGCCAGTGATTGAGTTTCCTGTTGACAGGGCTTCTTCGTCAAGTGGCAGGGTTCTTTCCCCTGCTAATTTTCCGCCACTTGGTTCCATTCCTCGCTCCTCGAGCAGGAGGTCTACCCCTGTTGAGGGGTTTGTTTCCACCACTAGGTCGGGTAAGATGTTCCACTCTACATCCTCCCGTCGATGAGGATTATTAGCTGGAACATACAAGGCCTAGGTGGCGTCCCACATCGCCGCCGCAGATAGCTGATCCGGGATCAGCTTCATCCAGGTGTTACTGGGGTTTCCATTGATATCTTATTTATTCAGGAGCACAAACTAGATTCTAGAGATTGTGCCAAGTCAGGCAAGTTGCTTTCTGGCCATACATTTTGGTCGCCTGCCTTGGGCACTAGGGGGGGTACTTCTATTTCAATTTTGCAGTCGGTGCTCCCCTTAGTTGTTGGACACGGAGTCATTATTCCCTCTAGGGCTCAGTGGATTATTCTCTTGATTGGAGGGCGTAAGGTTGGTTTCCTTAACCTGTATGCCTCCAACATTAGAGGGGAACGTGTCATTATGTGGAAGGATTTGCTCTCCTGGGACCCCATTGCGGATTTATGGGTGATTGGAGGTGACCTTAACATGGTTGAGTTACCGTCAGACAAAAAAGAGGGTAGAGAAGGAGGACTTCACTCTTTGGAGAGAGCAACTTGGGATGCCTTCCTTTTTCACTACTGTGGCAGAGATACTTGGTTGGATGATGCCTTTCTTATTCAGCCACATTCCCTCCTGTTCTCTGGTTGAACAGGAGGCAGCAGATGCCTATTCATGCACGCATTGACAGATTCTATGTAGATGATTGGGCACTAGACAGAGGTGGATCGGTATGCATTGCTGCTGGGGTTTCCACTTCAGACCACTTTCCTGTTGTGCTGGCTATCTCAGAGCCTCACTTGATAGGCCGGTCTGCCAACCTCAGGATTCCAGATGCCTTGTACACAGAGGAGGACCTTACAGAGGTAGCCCTGCAGATATGGGTTTCTCATGTCCAGGGTGGGCAGCCATATCCATCACATGTAGCTGCTGCCCTTTCTGGTATTAGCGACTTCTACCACTCAGTTGCTTGTACTAGGAGACGAGATATTCTCAGACGTGAGATTGGTGTTCGCCAGCAGTTTTTCGCTTTGCAGAGGGAAGAGTAGAAACGGCCTTCAGATGCTTGGATTCAGGAGTGCCTTGCTGCAGCAAGGACTCATCAGCAGATATTGCTTGATCAGAGAGCAGAGTATGCCTTTCATGCACGGGAGTCCTTCTGGGTTCAGATGGGTGGCAGAGTCAATAAACACTTTTTCTCTACTCTTGGCCCTAGACATAGTAGAGAGAGTGTATCCCACCTTATTGACTCACATGGGGTTTTACAGACAGATCCGGATGATGTCATGCGCATAGCTTCAGATTTTTATGCTGCCCTTCTTACTGCAAATCCTGACACACGGGATAGAGAAGATGCTAGACAAGTTATTTGGCAGAGCATCCCTTTGTTGGTGAAACCGGATATGCATGTTTTGCTTGATGCACCTTTCACCAACACAGAGTTCAGGACTGCACTTTCAGGCCTTCACAAGGGCAAGTGCCCAGGTTCGGATGGCCTCACCCCTTCTTTTTTCATTGCATTTTGGGATATGATTGGAGACTACATTACTTCAGCCCTGCAGGGCATTTGGGACTCTGGCGAGATGCCCAAGTCACTCACAGAGGGTCTCATCCACCTTATCCCGAAAGGAGGTTGCAGAAATTTAGTGAGTTACAAGATCTTACAAGATTTACAAGTCTGAGGGTCTCATCCACCTTCCGGGGACATGTTACAAGATTCTTGCCAAAGCAATCAGCCTCCGATTGCAGCCCCTTCTCCCAGAGCTTATTCATGACACTCAGACAGGATTTGTGCATGGCAAAAGCATTTTTTATAACATTTTCTCTTTTTGGGAAGCTTCAGAGTGGGCCATGCAGAGCGGCCAGAATCTAACTGTTCTACTCTTGGATTTTCAGAAAGCTTATGACAGAGTAGATTGGGGTTTTTTAGAGGGCACCCTTCTACGTTTTGGCTTTACTGATGCTTGGATCAAAGGTGTTTCCTCTTTGTACAAATCAGCCCACAGCCACGTACTTATTGGTGGGGTAAGGGGTGAGAGATTTCAGATTTCCAGATCAGTCCGTCAAGGATGCCCCCTTGCTCCTTTTCTTTTTTTGTTCGTGGCTGAAGCTATGAGTATCTATGTTAGATCTCAAGCTGACATCTTTGGGCTGAGACTTCCCATCAGAAGGTAAGAGGAGCTACTTGACAGTGAGTTGGCAGATGACACAGCAGTTTACTTGGATGTCACACCACAGACGCTCACTTCTTTCAGGACAGCATTGGATTTATTTTGCTTGGCGGCGGGGGCACAGATAAATTGGCATAAATCCAATGGCTTTTGGATCAGTGATGAGGACACTCCAGTTTGGGGGCTTAACATAGGATTCACTTGGGTTCAAAGGGGTGTGCCAGTTAGGTATTTAGGCTGCCAGGTCGGCTTGGATATTTCTTCCACGCAACAGTTTGCTCCCATGTTGGAGAGCATCAGGAGGAAGCTCCTTTTTTGGAGCTCAGCCAAGCTGGATCTTGCCTCTAGAGTTGTGGTGATCAACCATGTCCTCTGGTTTGTTTGTTCTTGCTGGTGCCGTTCTAGGAACTGCATCACTCAGCTCAGGAGACCGATCAGAAATTTTCTTTGGAGTGGGCTTGATGGCACAACAGATGCATTAGCCAGGGTGGCTTGGGAGACCCTCATCCTCCCTACACAGAATAGGGGTCTCAATATTATTGATCCACACTTACAGTGCAGAGCTTTACTCTGCAAGATGGTGGTGCAGGGACTTATGCCAGGGCAGGAGCCGTGGAAGGCCTTTTTTATTAGCAGCATACAGACGTGCACACCTTCTTCAAGAGGAGACTGGATGAGCAGTATTAGGTGGATTTTCACCAAAGCACACCTCAGATCACCTTCGCCCCCTCTCATGGTTGCCATACTGAAAGCATGGGCCAATTTCAGGAGCACTCTTCGGAGGATTCCCCCTTCCTCTCGTGAAGAGATTGATAGGCAACCGATCATGTGGAATGGCTTCGGCCCTTTGTCATGACTAATCCATCTCCATGACCAGGTCTGTATCGGGTTTTATCTAATGGAGATGCGTCAGCACAGGGAGACACTTCTGCGACAAATCAGAGAGCAGCACGGGATGGCCAGACCATCACAAGACATAGAGGATGACCGGGCACACCGACGCATCACAAACTTCTATACATTTGAGTCAGCCCTTGAACACAGTGGATTGGAGGAGGAGCTAGCCGACATGAGAGCAATCTAGATGAGCAGCCGGCGCAGTACCACCAAGAGAGGGACGCAGAGACCACATGCGCGACAGAGAGTCCCCAGAGTACACTCTATTGAGGTCCGACCTATCACAGCTTTCCTCAGGGAGGACCGACAGAGACGAGGGGTCACTCTGGACATAGCTCAGAGAGTCCAGAGAGGGAAGAGACCGCGTCCCCCACCGTAGCGCGAGACAGCTCGACAGACACAGATATGAGACATCTTCGCAGCCCAGCAGAGAGCCATCACTGTACCAAGCTTCGGTTTCTCATTCTGTTTCTAAGTCCCAGTGCCAAGACTGACTTGTTTTTCAATTTGTTCCTGATACTGGATAGATTGATCTGGCCCACTATGCAGTTGCAGTTGACTATTTCTATGATTATGACTTTGTTAGCATAGATTAGTACTCAGCAAGGGTCCTAGCGTGCCCTTTGCTTCAGCCCACTGAGGCTTGTATGAGTTTGCTTTTCTGTGTACTTTGTCCCATAGGCCCGCGAGGCCTCCCGTGGACGTTAATCTCTCTCTCTCTCTCTCTCTCTATATATATATATATATGTGTGTGTGTGTGTGTGTGTGCACGCGTGCGCGCGTGCGTGCGTGCGTGCGCGTATGGAGAGAGAAGGGCGAATTCTCTCTCTCTCTCTCTCTCTCTCTCTCTCTCTCTCTCTCTCTCTCTCTCTCTCTCTCTCTATCTATCTCTCTATCTATCTATCTATCTATATGCATGCATGCATGTGTGTGTGTGTGTGTGTGTGTGTGTGTGTGTGTGGAAAAGAAGAGAAAATTGTTTAAAGTTCTTTTTTACAAAGGTTTAAGATCTCTTTTGCATGACGTAATAAATACTTTCCAGGTAATGAAACATATATTTCTTTTAATGATGGTGTGTCTACCATTATTTTTCGATAATTGTGTGAACCAAACCAATGGACTATGTGCCCTCTTTGGTAGGAAACGGTCCCTTGTGCTACTTGCCATGCACACATCCTTCACAGAATCCCCACATCATGATCCAGGGTAAATCAGTCGTTTTTATCAACGAATTAAAAGGATTGGAAATTCAGGTGTCTGTCTCATTGCTGCCATGAAGTTGCTTCACTTTTAGCAAATGTGCATATTTTTTCTGCTATGTTGTATCACTGCCAAAGCATGTACAGTGTATGATTTTGCACGCCATGTGCAAGTATTTCATCTTGACTAAATATTCTG
The DNA here is from genome assembly GCF_047967505.1 of Dipteris shenzhenensis. NCBI lineage: Eukaryota > Viridiplantae > Streptophyta > Polypodiopsida > Gleicheniales > Dipteridaceae > Dipteris > Dipteris shenzhenensis. The sequence continues at coordinate 41,513,471 of NC_141596.1, read as the reverse complement.
CATTTTGTATTGGGAATCATTGATTTTGTGATCAATGATTCCCAATATGGAGATTGAATTCTTGGCTACTGTTGATACGTGATTCTGTAATTCATTACTTAGATACACTTGATATCTCCTATGCCTTTAATTGGTTAACTTGCCATCATCACTACATAGATATTCAAGATTTGTCCAATGTCTTGATTGCTTTGAATCAATCTTTTGTAAAGCGCATGTGCACAGTATACCATATATTTAAATCAGACTGTCTGGTACCTAAGCGCACTGAGAGTGCTTTTTGAGATGGGTATTACACTCTGTATCAAGATTAGCATCTTCAAATTCTATAATGTTATCTAGCACTTTTGAGCATAATCTTTTTGCATGAATTATTTTCTCCAACTCTTTCTAAGTTTGATCGCTATCCATGGTCACTGCTGAGAGTATTGTAGTGCCATGCAAGCATTTGTCACACCTGGCTCTTGTTGAGGTTGGACTGTTGTCTTCTGTGTTTGTGACATATCCAAGTTGCTTCTTTTGCCTGATTCCTTCTCTCTCTCTCTCTCTCTCTCTCTCTCTCTCTCTCTCTCTCGCTCGCTCGCTCGCTCCTCCCGCTCTGCCCCTGCTCACCCTCCTGCTCTGCTCTGCCGCCCCTCGTCACTCCTCCCACTCCGCCCCCGCTCGCTGCTCCCGCTCCACCTTGGCTGCCTGTTCGGCTCCACTCTCACCGACCTTGTTTCGCCTCTACATAGACGAGCTTGAGTCTTTTATGAGGACACTAGGAGGAGCTGGTTGCTCTCCACTAAGGCGCTCCAAAGACATTTAGATGTACTACTGGCTTTTAGCAAGTCCCATGACTTGAAGGTCAACTTGGGTAAAACCAAGGCTGTGATCTTCAACACCTCCAGAGCGGCTGCACACAGAGAGCAGTTTACTTTTGACGGGCACCAGTTGAGATCGTTTCATCATACACATACTTCAGAGTTCTGTTTTCTGGACCTATCTTCACGATGAGACCGGCGATGCAGGCATGCCTGAGTAGAGGTTATGCCTCCCTAGCCCGACTGGAGAGACTGTTTCCACTTGCACTTTCAAAACCCACGGACCAAGGTTCTTCTTTCGACTCCTTGGTCCGACCTGCAGGCATGTATGGTGGCACCTGCTCGAAACCAGACCTCTCTGTGGACTCAACTGGAGAGATTACAGGTTCTCCTACTCTCGCGGATGATACGCAGCAAGCCATTTGTCCCTCATCAAATCATTCAAGCTAAGTTCGGGGTATCCCAACTAAAGTTCGATGCGGCATTCTAGACTATCATTTACCTCTACCACGTGCGCGTGTATGGCACATGTACCACAGGGCGACACAGGCTACCTTGGTTGGCACTAGCATCTTCTATGGCTAAGGGTGATGAGAGATATCGGTACGCGTGCACATGCAGGTGGTTTGAGAGATTGGGTTTTCATATAGACAGGCTGCCACCCTTCCAGTACATCATTGACGCCCCATTTGTTCCGTTCCAAGGCAACGAATTCAACCCAATCGTACGGGAGGATCTCCTACAGCTAGCGCCTAGCTAGCACAGGCAGAGCTCCCTATGAAGCTCAGTTTCTATCGGGACCACTGCTTGCACATTTCAGCGGAGGGTTTCATCATCCCACCGGGGTACACCCAGATCCACCTACCACATTCACTCAGGATTGCCCTTGGACATTTACGTGTGTCATCGCACCGACTCCGTATCGAGAGTGGGCGAGCAGAGGGAATACCCAGGGAGAGTCGTATCTGAACATTGTGTGAGCGCCATGAGGTGGAGACAGAGGAACACATTTTCTTCCGTTGCCCTATCTACTATGAGATTTGTGGATGATACCATTGCCTTTTCAGATACGGATTCGAGGACCTCTCCAGACTCCTATACCCAGATCAGAGATATCTAGCAGCTTTTGTTCACGAGGCAATTCAGCATAGAAATAGTCTCATCTAGTTAAGGAGACAGGAGCAGGTGACCGTGCCTGGCCCATCACAACTGCCAGTCTGTATTATTGCTTCTAAGAGCTCCCTTGTTCTATATGATGCCATTGGTTGAGCTCTTCCAATGATTCAAGGAAACCTTTTCAACGATCAGAATTCAGCAACGCTCGTTCAGTGCTTGATGCCCTATTTCGTCCAAAAGCATATTCAGCTGAATATGCCTCCGATTGATCAGGACAATGTGCACAACGCTCTTGACCAGGAAAGAGCTGAAATCTAGGAGCCCAAAAAGGTCCCCCGTTGGCTCCTTGACACATTAAAAGACAGCAAATAGGATACTCCTATGCCAGCCCATACTAGACACAGCATGCTAGTTTTGTTGCTTATGCATTGGTTGCTACAGCATGCAATGACGAGCCCTTATGCCATAGAGATGCCTTTCAAATTGATTGTTGGTTGAAGGCTATGCAAGCTGAATTGGATTGATTCTATCAGAATAGCAGTTGAGAGTTGTGTGACTTGCCTCCTGGCAAGAATGCCATTGGATGACTTTGAGGAGACTTTTGCCCCCACTTCCAGGATCACTACTATTCGCATTGTTATTGCCTTTGCTGCCCACTTTCATTGGTGGGTACACCAACTTGATATCAAGACAACTTTCCTTCATGGGCATTTGCAGGAAGAGGTCTATGTTTCCCAACCTCTTGGCTTTGAGGTTGAAGGTCCTGAAAGCAAGGTATGCCGCTTAAAGAAAGCCCTCTATGGATTGAAGCGGGCACCTCAGGCTTGGTATTCCAGGATACATACTTATTTGCTCACTCTTGGCTTTCAGAGCAACCCCACGGAGGCTGCCCTTTACATCTGCAAGAGTGGGACAGATTTGCTGATTTTGGTCCTTTGTGTGGATGACATGCTTGTGATTGGGACACATACTGAGCAAATTGCAGCTTTTTAGCTTGACTTGCAGAAGACATTTGCTATGTCTGATCTTCATCTTTTACACTACTATCTGGACATCCAATTTGCTAGCAATGAGAGGGGCATTTTGATGTCACAATCCAAGTATATTGGACAGCTTTTGCAGCGTTTTCAGTTTGAGGATTGCAAGCCAGTATCCACACCATTAGAGCCTGGTTTTCACTTCTCTTCTGAGGATGGCAGCGGTGCATGTGATGTCTCAGAGGATGGCAGCTCTTTCCATCGACTCCAGCTAACAAGAAGCCATCCTACACCGCCATGGCGTCGACACCTTCTCCTTATGCCTTGACTTTTCACAAATTTCAAAGCAAGCTTGATCCACATGAGCGGATCTACTTCCTACAACAAGAACTCGGAGATGCAAAGCTCCGTATTGCTTCCCTAGAGAAGACAGTTTCAGAAATGAAGAATGAAGGCAGACAGGAGGTAACCCAAGAAGTCCTACAGCAATGCAATACTGCAACTCCTACACCACAGCTTGTAGCCAAGGTCCAAGAAATGGTCACCACTCAGCTCGAATCCATGGGACAGGAAATTACAGCAACAATACATAACAAAATCGACAAATGTGATGTTTATACAGAGGTAAGAGAGCAGCAAGCCATAGCAAGTAGCAATAAGATTTTACGTATTGGGGGATTGCAAGATAGTTGCCTTAGCTATTTTGAAATGGAAGAGGAAGAGGAATGTATTGATGAGGAAAAGATTATCCAACTCAAGAAGGCAGTGCCACAAATCGGTTGGGATGAAAATGGCATAAGTCTTATCACTCGAAAGGGAAACCAAGCACAGATTTATTTCAAAGAAAGGACTCTAAGAACCTAGATCCTTAGACAAACCAACAAGCTCAAGGGTACTAGGATTTGGATATCTAAAGAGCTCACTCCGACCCAACTCAAACAAAGGGCAAATGAACTTATCAAAGTGAAAGAAGCAAGGAAAGAAGGTAAATGGGCGGTTTATCAAGACGGGCAAGCACTCATTAGAGATTTCAAACCTAAACCCAAAGACTCTTAAGTCTTAAACTGATGTTATTCAGACCACCTTTAATATAGTACTTGAATGTAGTTATGCTATAATAATTTGGGGCTGCGCTGCTATACTCCCCCATAGACTCTCTGTTAGAAAAAAGGAGGGAATGAATCACTCAATCCTCCACCCAAGATCTCTCAAACTCTCACACACTCAACTCAGATAGATGATCACAGATGCAACAAACACACACTCAGAAATATAGACGGAGAGAGAGAGAGTATATTCATCCACCGGATGGTGGACAGAAAATGGCTCCAAGGGAGCAATACAAAACTCAGCAAGCTGTTGGAAAACAATGATGAACTCTCTCTCAGAAACTGCTCCAGATCTGAGTGCAGAACACAGCCTTGGAGAGGGGCTTTCAGTTTCGCACTGGATGCTGGGCTGAATGGAGAAGTGGGCCTTTTATAGGCACTGCCCAGGCCCCTTCAGATGACCGACAAGCAGGATCGGTACCCTGTCTGGTGGCCGACCACATGGGCCCCATTAAACCGACCAGGGTTTGGCCCTGCTCGGTGGCCCTGGTTGGGCCGACTTGGCCTGCCACAGGCCCCTATATAAGGGTGCCCTGTGCAGGCAGTCTGCGCTGCTGCAGGAGCCTCCACGTGAGGCCTAAAGCCCCTATATACCTGCTGTTGCAGGCAGCGACCAGCCCATGTGCTGGTCGCCTATTTCTTCCATGCTGTCCTCCCTCTGTTTCTGGCCTGAGTCTCTCTCCCAGCCCTCCTACCTCTCACTGCCCCTTGTCCCCTCAAATCAGGGGCTCACAGCTGGGCACAGTGAGAATCTGACACCCCCCCTCAATGTCACAACTGTGGGCCAATCCCCATACGTCTGATGAGGTGCTCCATCTGTTCTCGAGGGAGTGCCTTCATGAAGAGGTCGGACAAGTTGTCGACGGTCGGATAGTACATGAGCTTGATCACGTGGTCGATGATGAGTTCTCGAACAAAGTGGTAATGAACTTCAATATGCTTGGTCCGTGCATGGTACACTGGATTCTTGACAATGGCTATGCAACTCTGATTGTCGCACATCAGCACTGTTGCGCTCTCCTGACACACGTCCATGTCCTCCAGAATCCACCTCAGCCACAATGTCTCACAAGCTGCTGTACACGCGGCTCTGTACTCTGTGTCTGTAGATGAAAGGGCCACTATGGGTTGCTTCTTACTCAGCCAAGAGATGGCACCAGATGCAAGTAAGAAGCAATACCCTGTTGTTGATCTTCTGGTGTCAGCATCACCCGCCCAATCACAGAACCCGCCTAGTTCGATGCCTTTGGTATAGGTGATCCTATAGGTGCAAGTACCCTTAAGATACCTCAGCACCCGTAAGCCTGCATCCCAATGACTCTTCCTAGGAGAAGCAGAGAACTGGCATAAACGCCCAACTGCATAACAAATATCAGGTCGAGTATTGGTAAGGTAAAGCAAACCTCCTACCAATGGTCGGTACAAAGGAGTATCGACCGGCTAGGATGTGTCGTGAACACTAGCTTGAGCCCGACCTCCCATGGGAGTTACTGCTGTCCTACAATCCTCCATCTGGAATCTCTTCAGAAGTCCTCTGCAATATTTCTCCTGTGAAATGAAGATCCTGCCTTTGGCCTAGTTTACTTCTATCCCAAGCAAGTAATGTAATAACCCAAGGTCAGTCATCTCAAACTCAGACATGAGTAGCTCTTTGACCTGAGAAATCTTCTTGACATGGTCACCTGTCCAAGATAAGATCATCAACATAGAGGATGAGTACCAATCGCAACCCCTTCTCAATGAACAAGTAGAGTTTTGCCTCAGAAGGGCTCCGACATAGCCCTATCTTATGAAAGAATACATCAATCCTTTGGTACCAAGCTCTGGGGGCCTATTTCAGCCCGTATAACACCTTCTTCAACCTGCAGACCTTTAATGGGGACCCTGGATCTTGAAAGCCCGGTGGCTGCTCTACGTATACCTCCTCCTCCAGGGTTCCATTAAGGAATGCGGACTTCACGTCCATTTGAAAAATAGGCCACTGGAATTGGGTAGCAAGGGCAGTAACCATGCAAGCTGTGGGAGCAAAAGTTTCATCAAAATCCATGCCTTCAATTTGAGCAAAACCTTTGACCACTAACCTTGCTTTGTACTTATCCAAGCTGCCGTCTGATTTGTATTTAAATTTGTATACCCACTTAGTGCCGATTACTTTCTGTCGCAGGAGCCTGGCCACTAAGTCCCAGGTATTGTTCTTCAGGATAGCATCCATCTCTGCCTGCATGGCAGCCTGCCATTCTGGATTGTCCTTCACCTCCTCAAAGGTCCTTGGCTCTTCAAGCTGAGCCACCAACGCAAAATTCACTGATGGGGTCTTCTGAAGATGTTGGGACCGAAGCAATCCAGAACTGCTACTCTCAAGTATTTCAGTGACCCGAGAGTCTTCCAATGTTCTTAGGTACCATTGGGGCAACCTGTTCTGCTTCTCAGTGGGAGGAGGAACTGGAACTGCTTCTAAAACATCCTTCTCTTCCTCAGTACCTCGTGGAACATCAGCTTCCAATTTCGCCACCTCTTGGATGGTCAACCTGGGCCGGGGTGGGTTTGGGGGTTGAACAATCTCCTTCTCCTCAATCTGAGGCTCCTCCTGGGGTTCAGGTTCCTTTTTCTCAAAGACGACATCCCGACTAATAAGGATCTGCTTCTTTACTAGGTCGAAGAGTCGATAGGCCTTGGATTCTTCGCTATACCCAACAAAGATACATTTTCTGCTTCGGGAATCAAGCTTGGTCCTGTCTTCCTGGTGCACATGCACCCATGCGTTAGAACCAAAAATGCGAAGATGAGTGACAGAGGGCTTCTTCATATGGAGCCTTGTCCTTGACCGCCTTCATCTTGGTCCTGTTGAGAATGTGTACGGCTGTATTGATAGCTTCACTCCAATAGGCTTTAGAAAGGTTCCTCCCTCGGAGCATAGCAAGCCCTATCTCCGTGGTGGTTCTATGCTTCCTCTCGGCTACCCCATTTTGCTGAGAAGTATGTGCTGTGGTGAGTTGTCGCTTGATCCCATGCTTGCGACAAAATGTGTGAAACTCATTTGAGGTGAATTCTCCCCCCTGTCTGTACAGAACGTCTTGACATCCTCCGCTGTCTCCTTTTCAACTCTGGCCTTCCAGTCCTTGAACTTCTCGAAAGCCTGTGACTTTTTAGCCAAACAATACACCCAGGTCATTCTACTGAAATCATCCACAAAGAGAAGTGAGTACTTGGAACCTGCCCACGATGCTATAGACATTGGGCCACAACTGTCAGCATGAACCAACTCAAGAGGTTTGCTGGTCCGAAACGAGGCCTCTTGTGGGAACTTGTCCCTGTGCTACTTGCCTTCTAGACAAGCCCTACAGACACCATCCTTGCCTGTAATTGGTGGAAGTCCATCCACCATCTTCGACTTTGACATTTCAAGCAAGGTTCCATAGCTGACGTGACCGAAGCGCTCATGCCAAAGTTTGGACTTTCCGTTGTCTTCATGAACCAACATTGCACTGAGGCGGTACAGTCCGTTCTCTTCAATTCCTTGAGCCACCATCTGTCCATTTGCTTTGGATGTCACAGTGACCTTGCCATCTTGAAAGAGAACTGCCATGTTGTTGTCCATCTGACTTACAAACAGTAAGTTCTTGCAAAGGTTGGGTACATAAAGTACTCCAAAGATATCCTTCTCCTCACCCGCGGTTGTAATGAAAGGAATACTACCAATGCCCTTCACAAGACACGTCCGGCTACCCCCGACAGAAACTTTGGAATCCGGGAGGAGGCTCGAGAGAAACTCTTTACGCAAACCAACGAGAAGGCATTAGTGGCCAAAGACAAGCCTGGAAAAGGCAAGCCAAAGGAGTTCAAGAAGTCAGAGGACGCTGACCGAAAGAAGAAAATGAAGTGCTTTTACTATGAAAAGCTTGGCCACTCCGCCAAAGAATGCCGAAAGAAGAAGGCGGATCAAAAGCGGAAGAGAGAAGCCAGGAACAAAGAAGAGCCTAAGAATGATTCTGCCAATGTGACAACTGGACAGTTGTTTTTAATCAATGAACATTGTTCAGCATATGCAGTCACTGAAGGAAAAGAGGGTTGGTATGTTGACATCGGTGCTTCAAAGCACATGTCTAACAGAAAGACTTGGTTCAAAACCATGGAAAGTACACACCCGAAGTAGTAGTGGGCCAAGCTCCTCAAAGGTGATTGGCTTGGTCCGTTGACCCGCAGTGACCGTAGTCACAAAACTTTTTAAACTCCGTGGCAACTTGTGGAGTGTGAGCAATGCCAATTGACTCGAGTCCACCTTCTGACCAACCACTGCGAGCTGGTCCCGCACGACTTTCACCTTTGTCAGATGGTCATGCACACTATCACCCTCATTCATATCAAGATTATAAAGCTGGTGCTGAAGAGTAATGATACAGGCTGTATTATCGGTTTCATACAGCTCCTTCAGTATGGCCAAGACGTCCCTGCCAACTGGATATGAGGAATCACAGCGTGCCAATTAGCATTGCTAAGGCTTGAGCATCCCTCTCCTCCCATGCAATGAGTTCATCCGCATCTGCTTCAACTAAAACTTCACGTCTTTTGTCCACACTGTCCTCCGGCTTCTCCTCGGCCCCAATCACTATCTTCCACAGCTTCCGTGCCAACAGATGGCTTCGGATCTTGACTTTCCAGATTGGATAGTTCATCCCATCGAGCTTTCCAGCTTCACCAAAATTGGGAATAAATGAAGAAGGAAGATGATTGGAGAAGGAGAAAGGACGAGCAGTGGGTGTAGAGGCTTCTGAACGCTGATCCATCTCGGTGAATAGCAAACTGAAAAACTGAAGCAAAAAAAGATGTACTGACCTCCTGTGCTAGCCTGAGCTGAAAACAGAATCGCCTTCCTGCCAAGGGACTCCTTCCTTCAGAGAGTGCTTTGATCAAGAAGAGTTGAGAGCCTATGGCTCTGATACCATGTTAGAAATCAAGAGGGAATGAATCACTCAAACCTCCACCCAAGATCTCTCCAACTCTTACACACACTCAACTCAGAAATAAATATGGACGGAGAGAGAGAGAGAGAGTATATTCATCCACCAGATGGTGGGCAGAAAAATAGCTCCAAGGGAGCAGTACAAAACACAACAGACTGCTGGAGAAAACTGATGGACTCTCTCTCAATGGAGGAGTAGGCCTTTTATAGGCCTACTCCTCCATTGAGAGAGAGTCCATCATGCACACTATCACCTTTGTCAGATGGTCATGCACACTATCACCCTCATTCATATCAAGATTATAAAGTTGATGCTGAAGAGTAATGATACGCGTTGTAAAATCGGTTTCATACAGCTCCTTCAGTATGGCCCATGCCTCTAAAGACGTCTCTGCCAACTGGATATGAGGGATCACAGCATCTGTTGTCGTGCCAATTAGCATTGCTAAGGCTTGAGCATCCCTCTCCTCCCATGAATTGAGTTCATCCGCATCTGCTTCAAATAGAACATCACCTCTTTTGTCCACAATGTCCTCCGGCTTCATCTCGGTCCCAATCACTATCTTCCATAGCTTCCGTGCCACCAGAGGGCTTCGGATCTTGACTTTCCAAATTGGATAGTTCATCCCATCGAGCTTTCCAACTTCACAAAAATTTGGAATGAATGAAGAAGGAAGATGACAAGAGGAGGAAGGACGAGCAGTGGGTGTAGAAGCTTCTGAACGCTGATCCATCTTGGTGAATAGCAAACTGAAAAACTGAAGCAAAAAAGATGTACTGACCTCCCGTGCTAGCCTGAGCTGAAAACAGAATCGCCTCTCTACCAAGGGACTCCTCCTTTAGAGAGTGCTTTGATGAAGAAGAGTTGAGAGCCTATGGCTCTGATACAATGTTAGAAAATAGGAGGGAATGAATCATTCAATCCTCCACCCAAGATCTCTCCAACTCTCACACACTCAACTCAGATAGATGATCACAGATGCAACAAACACACACTCAGAAATATAGACGGAGAGAGAGAGAGTATATTCATCCACCGGATGGTGGGCAGAAAATGACTCCAAGGGAGCAATACAAAACTCAGCAGGGTGCTGGAAAACAATGATGAACTCTCTCTCTGAAACTGCTCCAGATCTGAGTGCAGAACACAGCCTTGGAGAGGGGCTTTCAGTTTCGCACTGGATGCTAGGCCCCTTCAGATGACCAACCAGCAGGGTCGGTACCCTGTTTGGTGGCCGACCACATGGGCCCCATTAAACCGCCCAGGGTTGGCCCTGGTCGGTGGCCCTGGTTGGGCCGACTTGGCCTGCCACAGGCCCCTATATAAGGGTGTCCTGTGCAGCCAGTCTGCGCTGCTGCAGGAGCCTCCACGTGAGGCCTAAAGCCCCTATATACCTGCTGTTGCAGGCAGCGACCAGCCCGTGTGCTGGTCGCCTATTTCTTCCATGCTGTCCTCCCTCTGTTTCTGGCCTGAGTCTCTCTCCCAGCCCTCCTACCTCTCACTGCCCCTTGTCCCCTCAAATCAGGGGCTCACACGTGGGCACAGTGAGAATCTAACACTCTCAATCTCTAACTGATGTTGATGATTTTGGTGTGCATTTTGTCCCATAGACCCGTGAGGTCTCCTGTGGACAGTAGGCAGTTGGTTGTTTGATTTACTAATGCCATACAAGACCTGATTTACAATATGCTGTCTCACAGTTGAGCAGATATATGCACAGCCCCTCTACGCACCATTGGCATGCCCGAAGCATGTCTTCAGGTATCTCAAAGGCACTCAGCATTTGGGCCTCCTTTATGAGGCTGATTCTTCACTTGTTATGCATGGATTCACTGATAGTGATTGGGCTGGCTGTTCGGACACCCATGTGTCACATAGTGGCAACTATTTCATGCTTGGTACTTCATGCATTTCTTGGTTCAGCAAGAAGTAGAGTACAGTTGCTACTTCTAGCTGTGAATTTGAGTACAAAGCAGCTTTTACAGCTACAGTGGAGTGTGTTTGGGTTTGAAAGTTACTTGCAAATCTTTCTGCATGTCAGACTGCTCCTACCATCATCTTCACTGATAGTCAGAGTACTTTGGCTATTGCACGGAATCCTGTTTCCCATGCTCGCACAAAGCATATTGAGGTTCACTATCACTATGTCAAAGAGAGATTATCAGCAGGTGATATTTAGTTGTCTTATGTTCCCACTGAAGACAACTTGGTAGATCCTTTTACGAAGGACCTAAGTTTGCAGCTTTTCAGCAAGCTTTAAACTTAGTACCTTTTGTGACTTGAACTGTTGTGCTATGTACAATCATAGGTGGCTATATCCCTACAGAATGAACATATGAAACCATGACATTAGATATTCAGGTATCTTGAGTCATGTCCAGGATACTTCTGCCCATACCATGGAGAGGGGTTTGTAGGCCATTCTATGGGCTATCCATAAGTGCCACTTATTCCTTGGAATGTGCCTTTTGCCTAGTTACAGTCAGTTAGGTCTGTTGGTACAGTTAGTACATGTACCGCCTAGGTCAGTTAGACGCTTAGTCCAATTAGGGCATTTAGCCCTAGGGTTTTGTTATGTTGGCTCTCTCTTGAGCCTCCACTCTCAGTTTTGCAGCAATTCATTATAGCATCTCGTTTTTCTCCTTCTCACTCCATTTTTGAGCTTCCATTGCTTGCCCTCGCCTACAAATCTCATAGACCTTTCTGCCTTTTGAAGACTCTCTCTCTCTCTCTCTCTCTCTAATCTCTCCACTAGCCTCTCCGTACAACCCGCCGTACAGCTCTATGTACCCCCTCCGTACAGCCCATTGTACAGCTCCGTAACCCCTCCGTACAGCTCGTTGTACACTCCCCTTACAGTCTCGTACAAGTCATCGTACAGCACCGTACAGTCCCATACAAGTCTCCGTACAGTCCCGTACAAGTCGTCCTACACAACCGTACAGCTCTCCGTACCCTTTTCGTACATTTTCATACATCCCATACTAAACGATCGTACCTGCCCGTACCTTATCGCAGCAAAGCCCCTAGGGTTTCTAACCCCGAGTTGGGCCTAACTCCCAGCCCAACTCCGGGGTTAGGTTCAGCTAGGGAGTTCTAAGAAATAGCCAATATGGATTGGCCTACCCTCTCCTCCAAATCCCCCTCAACTCCATCAACCTCAACTATCGGGACTCGGTACTCTACAGTTGCAGCCATGACACCATCTCTGTATGCACGCAATTACCAGCAAGAAGGGTCCAAACGACCTATCATTAGACAACATGAACAGATTTATTATTTGCAGCAAGCAGTCAGAGAGTTAAGGCTTGAGCTGGCAGAAGTAAAAGCTCGACTTCAAGTTCTAGAGGGACCTGGCAAGCAGTCAGTAATTGCTGAGGTTGTGGACTCATGTAAGAATTCTCCTCCTACTCCTCAACTAGTCTCTACAGTCAAAGATATGGTCCATATTGAAGTACAATCAATCAAGAAAGAAGTGATTGACAAGTTTGACACAAAGGCAAACAAGACTGATATCCAAGAAGAGATCAAGGAACACGAGGCCAGACGTGATAATGCATTGAAGATTAGAGTGGGGGGGCTCCCTGAAGGATGGTTCAAAGATGATGGCTCTTTCAATGAGACTTTAGCACATGTCAAAGCACCCATGCCTAATATTGAATGGAAGGTTGATGATGAAAATGATGATGATGATGATGATGATGGGGCAACTAATATCTGGCATTCCAAAGGACATGCTATTCTTACACTCAAGTCGCGAGATTTACGGATCAAGCTTCTTCGACAATCTTACAAGTTGAAAGGGACTACGATATGGATAGCTAAGGAACTTACATGAGCGCGCTCAATTGAAGAACAAGGCAACGGAATTAGCTAAAGTCAGGGCTGCTAGGAAGGATGGAAAATGGGCAGTTTATCGTGAAGGCATAGCACTAATCAAAGAGTTTAAATCAAAACCAAAAGACTCTCAGTCTTAAACTGATGTATGGCTGATTACTTCTTCAGACTATGATGTAGGTATTCTAAAAAATTGAGGTTGCTTTTGCACTCCTTGGGATCTGCCATGTGCCCTCCCTAAAGCAGGTGTACTATACGGTTTTTTGTTGTCCCATAGACCTGTTGGTCTCCCGTGGACATTAATAGACTTTATTTATTCTCTCTCTCTCTCTCTCTCTCTCTCTCTCTCTCTCTCTCTCACACACACACACACACACGCATATTGCATGTCCACTCCCCCCAACAATCATTCTTGGATGTTCTTTTCATACACCTGACACAACACGAAATCCACCAACTCCTCAAAAATGATCTATGGGACTCAATGGACATGGAATATCCCCATCATAGCCGCCGCAAGTCATAAAAATGGTATTCTACAAGCAGCATTCCCTTCACCTCATGGAGGATGGCTTCATTCTCACTGATATACCTATACACCCACCTCTCACATGCTATACAGATAGCTATGGGCCAATTCCAAACATCATCTCACCAATTTTATAGTTAAACAATCCCAGAGGTTTAGGAATGTGATTTTTCAGTGAGCTTTTTCTCGTGAGCTTTTTTACAAAAGTCAATAAAATTTGTGAGCTTTTCGACATCCCCCTTCTACACATACAAATCCCAGAGACATTTTATTGGTATATTTAATGAAATTTGATAAACATTGATACATTTTTTTAAAAACACTCCTAAGTAGTGTATGATGTTTTTAGAAACAAGGATTAAGATATAGATTAGCAACAAAATTGTCATTACATTAAATTTTTTCCTTTAATAAGAATTGGTACACCCTTAATCCAATACGAGCATGATCAAATCATCAACATATATGATAATGAAGGCTATGGATGAGCTCTCTTAATGCAATGATGTATTCATTGAATTTGATGCCTCTGGTGAAGATCTCAATGTTTCAATGAGAAATAACTACAAAATGGAATAAATATCTAGTAATCATCAAACAAAACCTTTGGAAGCTCGAATTTCTTTGAAACAAACCAAAACGTTTTATATATGCATTATTTGGAATTTTTGACACTTGAAATGAGCTCAGAAGGCCCTGAAACCCTAGAAACGACTATGAACATGGGTACCTTTTGATGACTTTTCAAAAACCCTTCTGGGAAAAAAGTGCACCTAACAAGGCAAACTAGAGTCCCAGCATAGACTCTAGCCGGGCCCTGCAGGTGCACTTTTTTCTTAGGCGGTTTTTAAAAAATCATCAAAGGTACCCATGTTTATAGTCGTTTTTAGGGTTTTTGGGCCTTTTGAGCTTATTTTTGGTGTTCAAAATGCCAAAGTATATGTGTGTCAAAATGTTGGATTGTTTGCAAGGGATTTAGGCTATAAATATATATATTTAATCTCACATGTGACCTTGATATCTCGACCAAGGTGCATATTGAGAAATTTATATATACACATAAAGGTATCTCTAGGATTTATATGGATAAATTTCATGTCTTCATGTAATCCATAGATATGGCTAAAGATCTAAGTGCAATGCGTGAAAAAAGGTTGCACACTTTTCAGGAAGCCAAAAAAGTTCCCCAAAATGTCCTTCCTTTAATGTAGGATTCTTGGTCTCTTTGGAGTTGGTAGATTTTTGTCCACATCTGAAAAGATTGTGTGTGTGTGTGTGTGTGTGTGTGTGTGTGTGTGTGTGTGTGTTGGGTTAAGGGTGGTGTGATTGGGGATCTAAAAGAAGCTCGCAGATTTCGCAAAAAAGCTCACAACAAAAAGCTCACAAAAATAATTTCCCCAAGGTTTAGGCCATAGGATACACCATAACTTGAGCTATGCAACATGCATGAGGTGGAGAGCAAGGAGCACATACTAATGAGATGCACGAGGACTATGAGATCCAAGATAGAATATCCTACTTATCCAAGGCTTACTAGATATGAGCCTAGTCATCAATTTTCCGGAGCCACTCTATGATGATCTCTTTGTCTCAAAGATCACCATAGCAGTCGTATACTTCTTCACGGGAGAAGAACCCACATTGATCCCAAGCCCATCCTCCAAAGATGCCAAACAACCACGAGGCTGGCTACGGGACCAATAAATAAGCTCACTCCATTTGAGATACCCTCATTACACCGTCGCAACACTAGGCAATCTCACAACACTTTTACTTTGTCCTACAAATCAAAGAAGAGGATGACAACAAAAAATGTGGGACACATTTCATACAAACTAGGATTCTTGATGCACCCATCAGCTCTGCACAAAGCTCATACCACTCATGGCTGAAGTCAAAGCTTTAACAGTTTTTGGTTTCAGTTTCAATATGTGTGTCACTGCGCATACAAATATTTCTCCTTCCCCTACAATGGGTTTTTCCTTCCTGATGTAATTTAGGTCTAGTCTCATAGGCCTTTTTTTCCCCCTAATGTAATTCAGATTAGTCTCATAGGCCTTTTTTCCTCCTATAGACATTCAAAGAGCGAAAGATCATGAGGCCCTACATACTGAGCTCATTGCATATGCAATAAATACATTGGCCCCAATCTTAACAAAGCTTTTCAATGAAGCAATTTGTACTGGTTTTCCTCACACAAGGCACAGGATCCCATGAGCCTGAAAAACTATAGGAACCATTATGATTGAGCATGTCATGTCCAAGATCTGTGCATCAGTGCTCAACACAAAGGTTAGCCGGTTTGTAGGAATTCAAGACTCAGAGCTGTGGGGCAGGCAAGCTTCCAAAGAGATCACAGGACCATGGATCACATACTCACACTCAGAGGGGTTATTGAGGAGGCCAAGGCACAGCAACAAAGGGTTTATTATTGCTTTGAGGATTTTCGCAAAGCTTTTGACACATTGCCGAGAGCTCGACTCGTCACCTACAGGAGTTTGAGTATGATTAGGAGATCACTTGGGCGATCATGGCACTCTACAAGAGAGTCTCGAGTAGGGTCTGGACAGGTGCAGAATGAATAGAGGAGCTTATGAGTAGTATTGGGGTGTCCATACACCAACCGTGTTTGGCCTCTACATAGACGAGCTTGAAACTTTAATAGGGACTCTAGGGGGATTGGCTGCTCTCTAGCCGGATCCTTGCTCCAAATTCTCCTATATGCAAGTGACACGGTCATACTCTCCTCCTTAGCAGAGGGGCTCTAGTGACACTTGGATGCACTCCATACTTACACACATGATTTGAAGGTCAACCTCGGTAAACCAAGGTCATGATCTTCAAGACATCCCGAGCAGCCATGCACAGAGAGCACTTGGGTTACCCGTGGAGGTGGTTGCATCCTATATAGACTTGGGGTTTCTATTCTCTGGCCCGACCTTCATGATGCAATCAGCATTGCAGGCCCTACTGAGCAGGGGATACGCCACACTTGCTAGACTTACGTGGCAGTGCTTTCACTCTCATTTCCAAGATCCCCAGACCAAGACTCTTGACCTCTCTTTCCTTCAACTCAGTGGGTTCTTTCGCCAAATGGAGGACCTAGTTTAGCTTTACAGTGGAGGACATGGACACGACACACCATGTTTCCCATTTTTCGGTTACGCTCCGCTTCCTAGGGCTCCCAAAGGAGTATCGAGCCATCCTCCCCTCCATTGATTGGGCATTTGGCACCGTGCTCGAGTCTCTACCAAAGTCGGCTGCCTCAGTTGTAGCAGATGACGGGGTCCCCAGGATCAGACTGGTGGTTGAGATCCCAGAGTCCCTCCCAGAGTTCATCCTCCTAGAGACCCTCGAAGGGGGCACACTTCGCCAACGAGTGGAGATTTTTGGGTTACCAGGCCAATGTCTTCGGTGCAGACAGATGGGTCACCTAGCCAGAGATTGCCCCTGTGGCCATGGCCTAGCGCCTCCCTCCCCACCCCCGCAGAGTAGGCAGAGTCAGCAAACCAGAGTCCAGCACCCCCTCAGATAGGAGCAGCAAGAGTCTCAGACCCCCTGGGTGACCCCCTCAAAAGGGGACTGGACCCAGGTTAAAAAGAAAAAGAAACCAAGCAAACAGGCTCACAAGCGCCACAGGGAAAGGGCCAGACGCAGAGAGAGAGACAGGGTTATCCGCGAGGCACCCCAGGATGAGCAGCAGCAGCAAGAGCCGTTATGTGGAGTTCCACCTCCTTCAGCCGGAGGGCCCCCCGCCCAGCCAGATGATCCTCCCGTGATGGAGGTTCAGCAATCGCATCCACCCTTGCATCAGCAGCAAGCCCCAGGAGTCCCTAATGAGGCGATGGCAGACGTTAGCCAGGCAGCGACTAAGGAGGAGCGGATCCAGAGCCCCGACGAGCCTGATCAACAGGGGGGCATGTGGTTGCCCCTATTCCCCCCCCTCCCCCGCCCCCTCCAGATCCCTCCCCCTCTTCCCCTCCACTCCCCCCCCCCCAACTCCCGGGTTCCCCCCACCTCCTCCTCCCCCCTGTGCCCCTTCTGCTATGATCACTCTCACCACCCGTCCCCTTCCCTCCGTCCCCCCACCTCCTCTCTCCCCCGCCTCCCCCCTCCCCACCTCAGTAGCAAGTTTCTCGGCCTCCCTCCCCTCGCCTACTTCGATACCCTTGCCAGCAGGGAAGGGTAAGACGACGTCCCCTTCTGCTCCCTCATCGTAGCATCAGGCCCATTCGGAGAGGGAGCCAGAGGGATGGGGCTCGTCCTCCCGTTCAGCAGCTCCTAACCTCCAACCTGGGCGTCCCTTACCGCGGGACTTCTGGAGGTTGGGACCCTGGAATAATTTGGAGATCCCAAACTCTTATCCTTTACCGCCGCTAGAGGTAACACTTATGGTCCTGCAGCCACGAAAGGGGGGTTTGATCAGTGTAGTGAGCTCTCAGACACACCCCATTTGGAGTTTCCAGTTTGCCTCCATAGTGGTGGAGAAGTGGACCCCAGAGGTGTTTGATGCTATTATGGGAGATCAGATTTCACGCATGATGGACAAGTGGATGGGAGCACGGGGACTGGACCTTTGGAACACCCATGGTGCAGAGGTGAATTTTCAGCCGAGCTTCACGCGAGAGGAGCCGACGTGTGGTTTGGCAGTAGGAATTATCAAATTGCCGCTTGAGGCAAAGGTGGAGCAGGCACACTTCTGGCCCCTCCAGAAGTGTACGGAGCTATTCGGTGGAAGTCTCCATCATGATGAAGTGGGCACGGAAGATCAGCATTGAGCCGGTATCCACCTAGTACGTCATCGCACAGACACGGACTATTCGCCCTCCAAACCCCCGACAAAGTAGTCTTTCTAGAACAGGCACCCACTCACAGGAGAGCCTTGCTCTCTGCACCCTCGTCCTCATGAGCTCAACCATAGTGAGTTGAAACGTGCACGGGCTCCATGACCGTGCTCGTAGTCAACCGTAGTACCTGATACTCCGACAGGAGTTGCAGAGGGCAGTGGTAAGACGGACACTGAACATTCTTTTGATTCAGGAGCATATTTCTCAGCAGCAGACATCAGACGGCGACACCACCTTCTCCCAGGGAGAGGTCCGGAGGAGTGGTTCCCTGTAGTAGGACGGAGCGGAGAGGTCTGCATCTCCGTCTCACAGACTTTGGCTCTAGAGGTCTACAATCAGGGCGAGCTTATCCCGGGACGGACAGTTTGGATGGGAGTTAGGGCGGGAGAGTCCAGGATTGGGATCCTAAACGTGTATGCCCCACCGTGCAGACAGCACCGCCGGCCTTTTGGAGGAGGCTGTCAGAGTCTCTTCCGGATGTAGACTCTTGGATTGTTGGAGGGGACTTCAACAACCTGGTGTTTGGGGAAGACAAGCAAGGCAGCGCCTCCTTGTCAGAGATGCCAGCAGCAGAGCATAGCGCCTGGGAGCAATTCATTTTCATGATCAGCGGCAGACCCGTGGCGAGAGCCAGATTTCAGCAGGATACCTGGCAGCCTCCTCTTCTCTTTCGGACAGAGGAGACACGATGGACTGCTTGAGAGACTAGACCATTTCTACGTTGGGGACTCGGCACTGCACAGAGGCGGCTCTACCGGGAATTTGGCAGGTACCACGATGTCAGACCACTCTCCAGTAGTACTTCACTTAGATCAACCCCGCCGGGGTCTTCCCCAGAAGGGGGTCCACATTCCAGAGGACCTCCTCTAGGACGAGGAGATCCAACAGGTCATGGCAGAGATTTGGGAGCAGTTAGAGATGACACCGTGCGAGGGCTGGGCTTCGTGGGTGGCCGATACGATCCAGAGGAGCAGTGAGGAGTTACAGGTGTTAGAATTATTGTCATAATTTAGCAGTGACCAATGTAATGTAATAAGTAGGTTAGGGGCACTTTTCCCTCATTTTAGAGGTTTTTCCCCCTAACCACAGTTAGTTCACTAACTACGGTTAGTGAAGGATAAGGTTTTGTCACTTAGACAAAACCTATCCCACTCTTCAGTTGTATCACACTCTTCTATTGCAACTATTGCTTTCAGCTCTCACTCTCCTACTCTCTTGCTCACACACTCTGCTCTCGCTCCCTTAGTACTCACATTTGGTATCAGAGCAGCAAGACCCTGCTCTTAGCTTCCTTGCCCGCAAGCTCCAGCTCCCACAAGCTCCCTGCCTAGCCACCCTGCTCCCTGCTCTTTCTGCTCGTCGTCTGTACAGTCATGCGCTGACTGTCCGTACGGATTTTTGGAGATTACCGTCATACCATCGTGTACTACGTCGTACTACCTGTTCCGTACATACCTGTGCCGTACTACCCGTTCCGTACAGACCTACGTCGTACTGCAGTTCCTACGCAGTACTTGTCCATACATTCGCTATACAACCGTCAAGGCATACGAATTTCGTACAGCTGACTGTACTCTTCGTACAGGTCGACCGTACTGTACCAACCTCCGGACAAATATGCGCCAGCTTCAACAAACAGTACGAGCTCTTCTTGTCTGCCGTACATCACACGTGGGTGTTTTTGAGTTGAGTGGGCATTGACATTACAATTTTGGGG
The DNA here is from genome assembly GCF_047967505.1 of Dipteris shenzhenensis. NCBI lineage: Eukaryota > Viridiplantae > Streptophyta > Polypodiopsida > Gleicheniales > Dipteridaceae > Dipteris > Dipteris shenzhenensis. Next base: position 41,493,575 of record NC_141596.1, on the reverse strand, counting down.
CTTTTGTAAAATTTTTGGCACACATTGCAAGCAAATTGCAAAGATTGGCCAAGAAATTGGGGCTTTTGCAGGAGATTCACTATTTGGGTGAAATTTGGCTCAATTTCAACTTGAAATTTGGGGCTTTTAGTTTTGCACTGCAATTTCTTGCATTTTTGGGGCTTTTAGACCATTTGCCCCTTTCTGGTTGCAATTTCAAGCCACAAATTGGGGCTTTTGTGTTGGGAGAGCAATTTTGCAGGTTTCAGTTCACACTGCCTTTCTATAAGTGTTTTGAAGCACTTTTGGCAGGTTTTGGGAGAGATTGGATGCTCTGGTAGATTTCTGACAGAGACATTACAGAGATTTGAGTTGCATTTTCAGCCAGTGTTTGGCTGTATTTTTTTTTTGGGAATTGTGCACTCCATTCCCAGCAAGGGAATTCAGATTTGCATTTGCTGTATTTTCTTTCTCAGACATGGCCCAACAAAATCAGAATTATTTCCAGTTTAGTGGTCTCTCACAAGACGATAAGCTGGATGGTACCAACTACTCCCTCTGGAGTTTTATGGTACGCAACATTCCGATTTCCCGTAATTTGTGGGACTATGTAAATGGGGATGAAATCCGGCCAGCAAATGTGGCACCTAATACCCCTCCCCAGCAAGGAGGAGGCAGAGGTCGTGCACAGGGTACAGCTGCAGGACAAGTTATTGGTGCAGCTATAGCTACTACTCCAGAGCAAAAGAGATGGGATTCACGTGATGCTTTAGCTTTGTCGTATATTTCTCTTTCAGTGAAAAGATTCATCATTCCGCATATCCGGTCATGTATGACCTCAAAGGCAGCATGGGATATTTTGGAGAGCATGTATGCAGCTCGGAATGATGCCAGGGTGTCTTTTTTGAAAAGAGAATTGTCTCATACACATATGGAAGAGGGTGACTCCATGTCAGTGCACCTCACAAAGCTACAGGATTTACGAGAGCAATTGCTGAATATTGATGAGATCATTCCTGATTCAGAGATGATTACCACTACTCTGAATTCTCTTCCTAAGTCTTATCTCAGCTTTCATACCTCGCGAAATTTGTCATTGAGGGGGGGTGCAAATCCTCTCAATTTTCACGAGTTGATAGGACTTCTGTTGCAGGAAGAGCACACCAGGAAAAACATGGCTTCACGAGCAGGTGAACATGCCATGCTTTCAAAATTCAAGCCTAAAGGAAAGAGACAAGCAAAGACATCAGCAAATCAGCCTTCCAGTGGTTCAGGACAGCCTTCTCAAAAGGCTAAGGGTGATGCAGGTAAGCCCAAGAAGAAGGGTATATGTCATTACTGCAAAAAGCCAGGCCATTACATTGGAGAATGCAAGAAGAGGCTTGCAAAAGAAAAGAAAAACAGCTCCGGTATGGCTGTTTCAGATTCAGCTCCTCATGCATCTGACAATGAGGAAGCTACAGCCAACTTTGTGGAACACGACTATGCCTTCTTGTCTTGCATTTCAGACTCTCAGTTGGCTGCTCCGGATATTACAGCCACTTGTAATGATGACTCTTATGCTTTTCTGACATGCAGTTATGATTCTTCCAAGGATGCATCAGCTTTCAGTGTCAATGAGACACTAAATACATGGTATTTTGATAGCGGTGCCTCAAAGCATATCACTTCCAGGAAGTATCTTTTCACATCTCTGCATCCACCTCCCGTTGGTAAAAAGGTCACATGTGCCAACAACTCCTCCTATTCAGTTCGTGGTACAGGAGAAGTTGAGCTTACAGCCATTGATGGCTCAAGTTTCAACATTCAAAATTTATGATGTCTTGTATGTGCCTAGTATTACAAAAAATCTACTTTCAGTGTCCACTCTTAACAGAGCTGGATTTCAAGTCATTTTTGAAGATGACAAGTGTGCAGAATGACTATGCCTTGAGATTGTCTGGCACTTTGTTACGTGGTCTTTTTCAGCTTGACATGTATGAGAAAAGACCAGCACATGCTCTTGCAGTTTCCACTCCTACTGCTCCTATGCAGAATGCGGAGTTATGGCATGCCAGATATGGACACATGCATTATGGCAGCTTGATGACACTTCAAAAACATGCTATGGTTGATGCATTGCCTCCTCTTGAAACACCTCCTCCACATGCCTGTGAAGGGTGCATTCTTGGTAAAATGCACAAATTTCCTTTCAAGAAGGATGGATCAGTAAAAGCTGTTCGAAAATTACAGCTTATTCATAGTGATGTCTGTGGTCCCATGAGGACTCCATCATTGGGTGGTCATCTTTACTTTGTCACTTTTATAGATGACTACTCCAACTACACTTGGGTTTATGGGCTGAAACGCAAATCAGAAGTGTTTATGGTTTTCAAACACTTTGCAGTCATGGTTGAGAATGAATCAGGACTCAAGATACAGATATTACGCACAGATAGAGGAGGGGAGTATTTGTCTATAGATTTTGATACATTTTTGAAAGACGGGGGCATTGCACATCAGCTTACACTGAGGCTAACCCCTCAGCAAAATGGCAAAGCTGAGAGGAAAAATCGTACTCTTATGGAGATGGATAGATGCATGCTAAAAAGCAAAAAATTGCCTCACAAATTTTGGCTTGAAGGTCTCATGTGTGCCAATTATGTTTTGAATCGGGCTCCCACAAAAGCTTTGAAGACCAAGACTCCCTATTAAGTTTGGAAAGGGAGAAAGCCTTCTGTGGATAATTTTCATGTTTTTGGATGCCTTGCATATGCTCATGTGCCCGTTGAGTTTCGGCATAAGTTGTCTGAGAAGGCAATCAAATGCATTTTTGTTGGGTACAGTGCAGAGAGCAAGGGCTACCGTCTCTACAATCCTGTCACACACAAGATTATTGTCAATAGAGATGTTATATTTTGAGTAAATTCAGCTCATACTCAAGCTGAATTTGATATGCCTACTTCTTCCGATGATGTCTTTGAGGGATTACTACCCATTGCCTTGGGTTCCCCTGCTGATATATCTGATGCAATACCTCCACATGCTCCGATTCAGCCATAGGATGTCTTACCACCTCCACAAGCAGTGGAAGAGGTTGTTCAGCAAGAAATTGCAGATATACATGCAGCAAAAACAGTTCCAAATTGGCTGTTACAAACTCTCAGGGAGAGTAAAATTGATGCTCCATTACCTGGCAAAACTCGTAGTGCAGTAAGGCATGGGGGGGGAGCTCTTTCAGTTGAATCAACTTATGCAGGTACTCTTCTTGATGAGAACCTGAGACATTTGAAGAAGCACAGGATAATGTGCATTGGATGAATGCCATGCACGATGAATTGCAGTCCATTCAGAAAAATCAGACATGGGAAGTTGTGGATTTGCCACCAGGTAAACATGCCATAGGTAGACGGTGGGTTTTCAAAGTCAAAAGAAAGCCAGATGGGTCCATTGATCGGTACAAGGCAAGGCTGGTTGCAAAAGGATATGCTCAGAATCAAGGCATAGACTATGAGGAGACTTTTGCTCCTACATCCAGAATGACAACCATCCAGTTAGTTATAGCCATGGCTTTAAATTTTGAATGGAATGTTCATCAGTTGGACATTAAAACAGCTTTCCTTAATGGAGACTTGTTGGAAGAGGTTTATGTCAAACAACCTCCGGGCTTTAAAATTTCAGGAAATGCACTTCAGGTATGCAAGCTGAATAAAGCTTTGCATGGGCTGAAACAAGCCCCACGTGCATGGTATGCCAAAATTCATGCCTTTCTGACCAGCAAGGGGCTGCACAATAGTCCAGCTGAGAGCACCCTCTACATCAAGAAGGATGGGGGGGATATTTTAGTCATCATTCTTTATGTAGATGACTTACTGCTCACAGGGTCAAATGAGGATAATATTGCATATTTTAAAGCTGAATTGCAGACCACTTTTGACATGTCAGATTTGGGGCTGCTACACTTTTATTTGGGGATCCAGTTCACTCAAGAGAAAAGTGGCATCGTTATGTCTCAATTCAAGTATGTGCAGAAACTCTTGGACAGATTCAACATGCACGATTGTAAGCCCATAGCTACTCCCATGGAGCCGGGGCTAAAGCTTACAATGCATGATGCAGGTGAATCAATTGATGTCACACTCTATAGTCAGGCTGTTGGATGCCTCATTTATCTCTGCAATACACGACCTGATATTCAGTTTGCAGTTTCTCAGGTGAGCAGGTATATGCACAGCCCAAAGACTATGCATTGGCAGGCTGTAAAACGCATCTTCCGTTACTTGCAAGGTACAAAGTCTTTTGGCTTGATGTTTCCCAGGGGGGGTGACTTGTAGATGCATGCCTACAGTGACTCAAATTGGGCTGGATACTATGACACTAGGCAGTCCACAAGTGGCAATTGTTTCTTTTTGGGCAAAGCTTGTATTTCTTGGTTGAGCAAGAAACAGTCTACAGTGGCTACCTCCTCGTGAAGCTGAGTATAGGACAGCTTTCACAGCGACAATTGAATGTGTTTGGTTGCGTCGTTTATTTGCTGATCTTCATCTCTCATTGGAGGGTCCTTCTCCAATTCTCACTGATAGTCAGAGGGCTATTGCAGTGGCAAAGAATCCTGTGTTTCATGCTCGCACGAAGCACATTGAGGTTCACTATCACTACGTCAGAGAGAAGTTGCATGCAGGAGAGATCAGTATGATCTATGTGTCAACACATGACAATGTTGCAGACATTTTCACCAAAGCACTTCCACGTGAAAAGTTTGAGGCATTTCGCAGTGCCCCCTAACCACAGTTAGTTCACTAACTACGGTTAGTGAAGGATAAGGTTTTGTCACTTAGACAAAACCTATCCCACTCTTCAGTTGTATCACACTCTTCTATTGCAACTATTGCTTTCAGCTCTCACTCTCCTACTCTCTTGCTATCTTGCTCACACACTCTGCTCTCTCTCCATTAGTACTCACAACAGACTCACGCCCTTAGGTGGAGGAGGACTCTTCAAGAGCACGAGGTACTGGGGCTAGCACACAAGCGAGCCCAAGAAGTACTCACTACATAACAAGTCGGTAATATTTTTTCTCACTGGATGTAAGGGGTCGCTACTCGTTGATAGCGATCACCAGCCCCATAGATCCTGAAGGGTCTCACATGGAGATGCAGAGACAGACCAGGGCACACATGATGGAGATCCACCCCATCGCAGCTTTTACTTAGGGGAAATCGTCCGACCAGAGGGGTCACCATCGATATGGCCTGCTGGATACAGAGATCACGGAGACCACATCCCCCACCGCTGAGAGAGACGACCAGCAAACACAAATACGAGATATCTTTGCAGCTCATAGGAGAGCCACCCTTGCACCGGGCTATATTTTTTTATCTCGAGCCTGAGTACTAGATTCTTGTTATTTTGTTTTAGCTTCTATGTGTATCATAGAGTCCATCCTAGACATCCTACTCGGATCCTTATCAACCATAAAATTTTTTTTTTTTTTATACCTTTGTAAGACTAGAATAAGTCCAATCATACAAATTTAGAATTTCACTGACCAAAAGTAAAGGCCTTGATAAGCCCACAATCTGGGTGCATGACATGTACAAGCACATATACCTTAATATAACCATGGACAGCAATGCATGCATGTAGGTGTATGCCTATGAATAAAAGCCAATATGGCTGAATCTCCATAAGTGTAAAGAAGTGTAGGCATGCATGTATATATAATACCAAAAGAAATTCAAGCGTTTGGAATGGAAATGCCTATTCCCCAAGCAAGCACTTACGCTGCCTAAAATTTGCTGAGTTTGAAGGCGACCAGGTTCACCCAGGGTCGTCCGCCAGGTGATTTCCAATTTTCCAAGAGTGTTACTACCCTCAACTCTTATAGAAGCCAGTTCTGTTAAGGGTTGTTTCAATTGGTACAAATAATTGCGAACTCCTCCATTAGCTCTTATCAATTGTGACTGTTTACAAATTGTACTGTAAGTTCAAACGCACATCAGCTCCAACATTTTTCAAGAAGCATAAAACTGCTTTCAAACATCAAATTTTCCAGTTCATGAGAAGCTTTCAACTCTTCAAGTCACCATTGTCATCACCTTTCAAAGAGATCAGATGAGCAAGTATCATCTTCCACTTGTATGACTGTCACTGTCCATGGTAGAACTGGCTCAAAGCGCACTTGATCCATAAACAGGTGTGATTTAGTATGGTTTTCAATGCAAGCCTCGAGGAATGTGCTATCCTAAATTCAACAAAACAAAGAGAGAAATTTGAAAATGGAAAACTAATTAAATACCAAAACCTGTCTTTTACAAATGCAAAAGCAAGTTTATCTCTCAACTGCTATCACACAAAGAAGAGTGCTTGAAGACTTAAAGCAAGATGCATCCACCCCTACCTTCACAGTCCGCACCTGCAAAATGCATCAACCCAGCGGTGAGAGAATCAAACATAAAGGATACTGATAGTCTTGAGTTTGCTTACACAACTTGATCTCTACTCCAAGTTTACATGAACATTGAGATTAACCCAAAGTTTATGTTCAAGAAATTGGCTAGAGCAGTTTTACCTTTGTTCGAACAGACAGGGGATTTGAGGCAACAAATTTGAAGTATTGGGGAAGATATTTGCGCTCGCCCTCAGGGTCCATGTACACAGCCATACACATCAGCCTGAAACCATGTCATATGAGGAAGTTTATGGATACAATAAAAGCCCAAACTAGCACTTGTGAAAATTTTCTAGTGGATGGCAATCATCAATGTATGGTATAAGCCATTGCAAAATCATCGTTCCATATTTGAGCCCTATGTCAATGGGTTGTTGCACGGGTGAAACCCTATTTAGTACAAGCACAAGGATTGAGCTCACACCCAAGTCTCTTTTTGCCAGTGATTTGAGTTATGACCTAAATTGTCCGATCGATATCCAATTACATTCGTCTCATGTTTCTATTTTCTCCTAGTGCTCCATGTGCCATAACCATTGGCAGAGCTTGAGAATAAGAGTGATCTTATTTACAGAGAAGTTATATGTTTAGATAATGAATTGAAATGAGCTCCTCAACGAATGTAGGAGAGGTGCAAAAGTAGGTGAAGCTGATGTAGTGGACTGTTGATAGTAATGATGGCAAAGGTTTCCCATCATAAGTTTGTATGAATTAGACTATTGCTATATAGAGAAAAAACACGACCATGAAACTATCTGAGAAACTCATTTTAAGGCCAGATTGTTCATGCCATTTATAAATCCATAAGAGTGGTTGATTGGCATAACATATATCCAGATGTATATAACGACATGCCTAAGAATATGATATATCTAGATGTCTATAACGACATGCCTAAGCATATGATATATCCTGCAAAACTGCAGCCTTTACCTCATGAGAGTCACACACAAGGTTGAAAACCATAAATTCCATTGAAACTAGGAGGACTAGCTCCCAACTACCATCATCAGGGTCCAATAGTGAATGCAGACCATTCTGAACAGACACACATGATTTCTTTACACAATGTCCTTCATACTGAGCCTCTATGGGCCTTTCAGGCTTTAGCTCTTGCTGTAGTTATTGAGATTCAATTAACAGCAACTGATGCTCAAGAACATGATAAAAACTGTGAGCAATTCTCCTATGGACATCGCCTACAGCTGCACCCCACAATATCAACTCCCAATTTTTTGGGATACTCTAATGTAGGCAGGCAGACATGCAGTAAGACGAGTAAACATCTTGCAGAGTAGGGTAAAGGGGCTAGTTAAGAGGCAAGTGCCTTTAAAATGCCAGCATTCCCCCTAATTTCTCGATGGAAAGACCCAATAGAGGCATGAAAAAGGAAAAATGTGCAACCCCTTATACTATGAAAATGATAAGGGTGCACAAGACTGGGCCTTTATATATACCTTTGTACAACTAGAATATATCCAATCGTACAAATTTAGAAATTTTTGTCGTTCTTAAGTCCAAAGATCTTCTCCTTGTTCAAGTCTACTTCAGACTTGATAAGTCTGTGGAGGCTCCAACTCAGTCACTAGCAGGTGATTTACAGCCAAAAAAGGTTCTGATATTCAGTCTGAATTCCCTCACATTGATCAGGCTAGTGTCACAAGGCAACAAAAAACAGTCCCTAGATGGCTGTTAGAGCCGCTTCTCATCATCTGCAAGGACAAAAGGAAGACATACTTAGCAAGCAAAGCAACACTTATGTCATCATCAGAGCCCAAGCATAAGCAGCTATACTGGGTTTCTAAAGACCCGCAGAGTCTCTTGGGCAAACCCAGTGCTTGCTAAAATACTGGCCCATTTACCCTAGAGGGAACACAGGAAACAATCAAGAGGGCTATTGGGTAGGGGCTCTACCTGGTAAACGCACTAAATTATTCCTGACAGAGTCATTTGGGAGCCTTGGTGTTGCACAAGTGGAGTACTCTTATAGATACTCCTACACTGAGCCTGCGTGGGCCTCATATGTGTGTGCTGCAAACACACCTTCCTGCTACTCCTCCTGGACAGCCCATCAGACTCCGGAATCTAATATCATTGTTAAATGCAGATTGAATCAGATATAGCAGACACTTTCTCTCATTGATGAACAAAATGAGAACTTCTTCATCTCTTATGAACCACGCAGCTCAGAAATATAGAGATATTATCCCAGAAACAGAGATATAAGGAATTGCATATAGCATCTATTTTCATTCTTTCATTCTTTGAAAGACCCCTGAAGGGCACCTTTTATAGGCTAGAAAGTCAGCCAACCAGATGACTTTCCAAGTCTGCGCGTCCCTACCAGCCGACCTGCTAACTGTATGAATACAGGCCTCATTTCAGGTGCCAGACTGCTGTGTAGCAGTTCTGCTTCATTCCCACGCTTTTCAGCGGGAGCCAATAGAGCATCTGCATCAACGAGTTTGGGTTGGCCCACAATGTGTTGGTGAGAGGGGCTGTTGGAGTTTAGATGGTCACCTCCCCATCTGTGAGCCCTTGAATGAAGAGAGCATGGGGGAGGTGTACTAGCATAGGTTAGATGCTATGTGGGCAGTGGGTGGGTCTGCCACATGGGCAGATCTAACAAGAAATGCTAGGCTGCCACATGGGCAGCACATGGGCTGCCATGTGGACAGCAAATATCATGTACAAAATAAAATCAGGGCTGCCAAATGGGCAACAGCTAGGCTGCCATGTGGGCAGCAGAAGGGACCTTACCTGGCTGTTTGGAGGGCATCTGGTGGACTGGATCAGTACGGAACAGAGGCATGGCTGTACGGAGCAGTTTGGCACAGGGTGTGCTGGCCTGGAAAGGTCTGGAAAGATGCGACTGGTGCTGGAAGTTGCCCAGAAGTCTGGGACAGGTTGGGGTATCACATAGGTCTGGGTAGCGTCTGAAGGATGCTGCAGACAGGTTGGAATGCCAGAGAGCCATCAGAAGACTGGTGGAGATGTGGAGCAGATTCCAGAAGATCCAGAGCAGAATGAGAAGATCCAATGATCGGGGCAGTGTCCTTCCTTTGGCAAGGTCCGCATCCAAATGACCAACCGGAGCAATCAGACCCTAGTGGATGATCCGCATAGATCACAACCCAAATATATCTCTAGATAAACTGGACCATGGGCTCCCAATGAGCTCTCAAACCTGTAGGATCGATAAGCAAAAGAGAGAATACAAGGTACAAAGAGTCGATGAGAATCAGCCGTCACGTCAACTAGAGTAGTAGAAAAAAGAAAGAGTACAAAGTACTTGTACCTAGACCTAGGACAAAGTGTCCTAGGTGTCACATAGGACTAAGTGTCCTATGTGGCCTAAAAGGCACTAAAACTATAAGTGCGTATATTTATGCCTACAAGGCACATGCCATGGCCTATAGGGCATCACTAGAACCACCAGAAGATGGCCTACAAACCCCCCTCCATGGGATGGGCTGAAGTATAACGTCTCAGAATACCTGGTATTTTCTGGTCATGGTGGCACATGTTCATCCAAAAGGATATAGCCACCTATGAATATACAAGGGATGTCAGATCATGTAACAAAGGGAACCAAGTGTAAAGCCTGTCGGAAGACTTCGAACTTGGGACGAGGAAGTGCCTTTGTAAACATATCTGCTATGTTTTCCTCTGTGGGAAGATAGGACAACTCTATGTCTCCTGCTGACAACCGCTCCCGAACATAATGATAGTGAACTTCAATATGCTTGGTATGCGCATGAAACACTAGGTTACGCGCAATGGCCAAAGCACTCTGGTTGTTAGTATAGACCATAGTGGAGGATGACTGGCGAAAAACCAAAAACTGTAAGTAACTGGCGAAGCCAAACACACTCTACTGTAGCGGTGAAAGCTGCCCTGTACTCAGCCTCACAGCTAGATGTGGCAACTGTTGGTTGCTTCTTGCTAAGCCAAGAGATACATGAATTGCAAAAAACAATTGCCGGTATGTGACACTCTGGTGTCGGAACATCTTGCCCAGTCACTATCCATGTAAACATGCAAGGTAAGTGAACCCTAATCACCATAGAAGGCTAAATCCTGAGTGCCTTTGAGATATCTGAAAACTCTCTTCACTGCCTGCCAATGCTGTGAACTAGGCATGTGCATGAATCTGCTGAGCTGAGATACTGCATACTGTAAGTCAGGTCTGGTGTGACATAAATAAATAAGGCATCCAACATCCTGCTGATAAAGAGTGATATCACATGGTGGGCTCCCATCATGAGCTGAGAATTTGAAGCCAGGGTCCACTGGAGTAGAGATTGGCTTGCAATCTTCGAACTGAAAACGATCAAGGAGCTGTCCAATATACTTGGACTGTGACATCATGATACCCCCCTCAACATGAGCAAACTGAATGCCCAAATAATAGTGGAGCTGTCCCATGTCTGACATTTCAAAAACCTGCTGCAAATCAGCCTTGAAAACTGCAATATGCTGAGTATCTGGGCCCGTGATGAGCATATCATCCACATATAAAATCAGCACTAAAAAATCAGATCCACTCCCACGGACATAAAGAGTGAGTTCTATGGGGCTATTCTGAAAACCAAGAGATAGTAAATGTGCATGAATTTTGGCATACCATGCCGTGGGTGTCTGCTTCAAACCATAAAGGGCTTTTCTCAGCCGGCATACCTTGTTTTCAGAATTAACAACCTCAAAGCCAAGAGGTTGTTTAACATAGACTTCTTTCTGCAGATCCCCATGAAGAAAAGCAGTTTTGATATCAAGCTGGTGCACTTGCCAATGATGATGGGCTGCAATGGCAATGACACATCTAATGGTAGTAATCCTGGATGTGGGAGCAAAGGTCTCCTCAAAGTCAATGCCTTGTTGTTGGGCATACCCTTTTGCAACAAGACGAGCTTTGTATCGATCTATATTGCCATCATATTTCCTTTTTAATTTGTAGACCCACCGGGTACCAATGGCATGCTTGCCGGGAGGGAGATCTACCAATTCCCATGTGTCATTTTTGGCAATGGATTGTAACTCAGCTTTCATTGCATCCATCCACTCTTTGCTATCAAAAGCATCTTTATGGCACAAAGGCTCTTCATTGCAAGCTGTAGCAAGGAGTGCAAACTCAAGAAAGTGACCATGCATCTGTCTATTCCCTGATCTTGTCCGGACAGCAAAGGGCTGGTCTTGTTTGCTATCCCTCAATGTATCAAGAAGCCACCTGGGAACTTGCTTTTGCTGTCTATTGACAGCTCTTTCTTCAATCACTGCATCATGAATAGTGGGATCATTTTGTGCTGGAAGAGAAATCTGCAAATCAGTATGGGATAGTGGCTGATCATTGCTTGTTGAAGGGCCTGCAGGAGGTTCATGTTGCTGATCAAAATCCTCTTCTAAGGATGGCAGAGGTAACCAAGATTCAAAGGCATCAAACAAGTCAACTTCTGGCTTAGCTTTGCAGTCCACAAGAGGAGAAGCTGAATGTTCAGCAAAGATTACATCTCTACTAACAATAATCTTCCCAGTATTTGGTTGGTATAACCGATACCCTCTGCTCTCGTGGCTGTAACCAATAAATATGCATTTGATTGCCTTGTCATCAAGCTTATGTCTCAGCTGAGATGGTACATGAACATGGACTCAGACACTTTGTACTCTTGTACTCGTGTTATGTTTACAGACACTTTGTACTCATGTTATGTTTATGTTGTATTTGTCTTGGGTGCACATGTCGCTTAGATGCTCCACCCATTCAACTCAATGTATCTAGTATTTTTCAGTCTCATAGACCCTTTGGCCTTAAACACACACACTGTCTCTCTCTCTCTCTCTCTCTCTCTCTCTCTCTCTAATGTATCTAGTATTTTTCAGTCTCATAGATCCTTTGGCCTTAAACACTCTCTCTCTCAGCAAGGCCTTTGACACAGTACCACGAGCTCGCCTAATTCGGAGGCGTCAGGAGATGCATATACCGGGAGTCATGATTTGGGGTGTGATGAGCTTATATGAGTCTGTCAGAGGGAGGGTCGTGCACTTGGTGGCCTATCAAGCCTGTCAGACTGGATTGAGAGCACGATCGGAGTGAAGCAAGGATGTCCCCTCTCTCCAACACTCTTTGGGCTCTACATTGATTAGATTACGACATTCAATGACCGCTTAGGTGGAGAGGGATCCTTGCTCGCAAATTTGATGATCTAGATATTACTATACGCAGACGACATAGTACTCATCTCCTCCTCTGCGGCGGGTCTACAGCGCCATCTTGAGTCTCTTGATGCATTTTGTAGAGAGAGACTTGACGGTCAACCTTGGCAAAACCAAGGTTATGATCTTCAATACATCACGAGCGGTACCTCAGCGACATAGTTTCACATACCGAGGAGAGCCAGTGGAGATAGTACATTCATACACCTATCTTGGAGCTGTTTTTGCGAGACCTATCTTCACGATGACACATGCAGCTCAAGCGCGACTCACACGAGGGTAGGGGGCTCTGGCACAACTAGAGAGACCGTGCTTCCAAGCACACTAGGGGTTTCCTGACAAAGGGGTGGCACTTTGATACACTAGTGAGACCGACGGCCATGTATGCAGCACCCTTTTGGGGATGTGACCTGCCAATATCTGAGTGGCGGAAGTTTGAGAGGCTACAGATTACCATGGGGTCCAGGATGATTAGGAGTAAGCCATCAGTCCCTCACCAGATCATACACGCTGAATTCGCTGACACCACTGCAGACTGATGCCATCTTCCAGACAGTGGCATATCTACACAGAGAAATAGATCGCCTCCCCCCCTTCCTACACAATTGGACTCCCCATCCCTTCAGATCCCACGCAACGAGATCAACAGTATCATACGGTTGGACCTACTTCAGTTATACATAGCACGAACTTGGGAGGGAGACCAAGAGATCCCCACCAAGATCCAGTTTTACCGAGACCACTTGCTAAGAGTATCAGAGCATGGACTGATCATTAGGCCTCAGCTAGAGGACAGACGGGTTAACCATGCACTGAGGATTGCTATAGGATAGATATGGGTCTCGTCTCACCAGTTGAGGATTGAGACAGGGAAAGCCGCAAGTATACCTCGAGAGCAATGGACTTGCATCCTATGTACATTTGCAGCAATGGAGACAAAGGAGCACTTCCTATGTGTTTGCCCTGCTTACTATGAGATCCGAGGGCACTATTACTGCTGTACAAGGACAAAAGAATCTCAAAGTTATTACATCCAATTTATGGTTTTGAGCAGCATGTGCCAAAGAGGAGAAGTGTCAAAGACTACTTGTATATCTTTTATGAATTGAAGAGTTAGATTCATGATAGATTCATGATAGATTCAAGATCAAACCTATTTGAGGGTAGTATGTTCAAAGTTGGCAAGTTGATAGTCATGCGCCTGATTTTATGATCTTCAATTAGAAATTTGAGCTATGATAACTAGTCATGATAATCGATTATGTTCTTATGGAGGATGAGATGATCAAGTATCCGATCCTTTATGGCGGGATTCCATGTTGTCATTAGTGACCAAGTGTTTCAGTTTCAAGTTATATTATCTTAGTTCCAGAGGAGTTTCAGTCATGATATTCAGTTTTGTTGTTTTCTTGTTATGGAGCATGACATGCTCAAGTACCAGCCCTCTATATGGTAGCATTTTATGGTTGTTGGGGTAAAGGCACATTGCCAACCCTTCATTAAAAGATAGGACACCTATGACTGTCTTAAGACAGTCATAGGGTAAACCTAATCCTAATAAAACATAAGTGAGTTTGTGGTGTGGCTCATCATTCTTCACACCCGCACTAGAGTGTCACTCTCTCTCACTCTCACTCCCTTGCTCTCTCTTCCACTACTCTCCCCCTTTCAACTGGTATCAAAGCCTACCTAGCTTCCCCGTTCCCTACCCAGCCTCCTCTCCCTAGCCTACCCTTTCCGTACGGACGTACGGACAGATCCGTACGGCCGTACGTCGTCCGTACAACCGTACGAACGGGCTCGACCTGCGCAGGACGACGGTGCGCGGCGGCGCATTTCGCAGCTAGGGCACGGGCTGTGTCGTGGGCAGCTTCAGGGCGGCGCATTTCGCAGGGCAGCTTCAAGGCGGCGGCGCATTTCGCAGGGCAGCTTCAGGGCGGCGGCTGCATCAGGCAGCTGCACAGCAGCTGACTCTTCGGGCGTCGCGCTACTCCAAGGGCGGCGCTGCGCAGCGGCGCAGCTGCTTCGAGGCAGCCGTACGGACTGCCGTACAGTCGTACGGACTGCCGTACAGTCGTACGGACTGCCGTACAACTGTACGGCGACTCACCTGCAGTCCTTCACCTACCTGCAGGTACAGTAAAGTACATCAGGGCACTCGTTTTCTTTGCTGCAAAGACTCGACTTTTTTTTTGGGGGGAAGCGTGCCTGCTGCAGGGACAGAAGTACAGCAGGTACTCTGCAGGTACTGAAAAGTACAGCAGACACATTTTTTGTTGGAAGAGGAATAGTGCTGAAGCACTCTGTTTTGTGCATGTACGCGCAGTACATGAAGCATTTCTGATACATTCCTGAAGCATTTCAGCTGTATACTGTGCATTTGTTGAGGTACAGCAGGTACTCTCGTGTCACTCACGCTTGAGGTGACTTGTGCCACAGTGGTGGTGTTTGCGCAGTTACTTGTCATTCAGGAAGGTCAGATGCTTGTTTTGCAGAAGCTTCTATGCATTTACTGAGTGCAATTCTCAGTTTTGGGTGACCATTTCAAAGGGCTTTTGCCTGGATGTGTTTGCAGTATATGCCTTGAGGCAGTGTGTAGCCAGGGAGCACACATTTGCTTTGTTTCCGTAGTGCATTTGGTGACATTTGTTGCAGGTCACATTCTTTGTACGCACTTTGAAAATCTCAGTTGAGCCACGCTTGGTCAGGGCGCATCGAGTTTACTCGGTCCCTAACTGCCCATCGTTGACAGTGCTCAAAAGATTTTCTTCTTGGTGTTTGTACTTTGTGATTTGTGTTGTTACTGAGTACACAGGGGCAGTCTATGCATTGCACATTGTCAGGTACAAGTGTCAGAGAGATCTCATATTGCATGCTACCTCAGTGTTGAGGTGTTCTCCACTTGATTCAGGTGTCAGATCAAGGGGCTTTTGCCCAGACTTTGTTTGATAGCACTTGGGTTACCGACAGAGATCTTCACATGCATTTTCTCCCCTTGGTATAAGGGTGATTGCTTGGGATTTATCCCATTTACTGTTGCAGGTTTTGTGACAGGCTGAAGTGTCATTTTTTTTTGGGTGTTTGCCAAGTGGTTTCTGCAATTTAACTCAGTGCAATACCTCATCTGAGATGGGAGAAATGATCAGTACAGTCAGTACAGCAGTGTTTACAGCAGTGTTTGTGGTTTGTCAGATGATTATGCACTGTTAAGCACTTGTTGAGCAGCTGCAGCAGTCTGAAATTACTGTTTTTATGCCTCTTTGAGCACAGTACAGTGTGTCAGAAGGTACAGTATTTGCAGGGTCATTTACTGTTTTGCTGCAGATTTCCCTGACAGTAAAAACAGCACCATTGAGAGTGCTTCTGGCTCTTGAATAGAGCAGGTTTTTCTGAGAAATCAGAATTTTTATTCAGTCTTTTTACTTCCAAGGAGTCAGGTACTTTCCGCATCTGATATGGCATCAGGGGGAAGTGATTCTTCAATTCTGAACATAAAGAAACTGGAAGGAGCACACAACTATGCATTATGGGCAGAACAGTGCTTGAATGTACTTCTGTTAAAGAAGATTGCTAAGCCCATAAGGGTGAAGGGTGTCAAGCCATCTGACATGGCAGCTGATGACTGGGAAGAGCTTGATTTGTCCGCGAGGGCAGCTATCATGCTCACTATTTCAGACACTCTTGTGTTCAATGTACAGGCTGAAAAGACCTCTTATGGTCTATGGCAAAGACTAGAAGAATTGTATGCCCAAAAGAGCTCAGCCAGTAAGGTTTATTGGCTGAAGAAGCCGGTCGATCTTCGCATGAAGGAAGGTACAGCTATGACCTCACACTTGAGTGAGTTCAATGCTATCTTTACACAGCTGATTGCACAGGGGTTGAACCTTGATGAGGAGTTCAAGGCTACTTTCTTGCTGTGTACCCTCCCTGAGAGTTGGGACACTTTCAAGACCACCCTGTCAAACTCGAATGCCACTCTTATTTATGCTGATGTAGAGAGCTCTCTCCTTATGGAGGAGATGAGCAGGAAGAATAATGCGGGCAGCAAGTCTTCAAATGCTTTGCAGGTACAGGACAGGGGCAGGACTCAGCAGAAGGGGAGATCTGCTAGTAAGTCCAAATCCCGCAGTCAGTCCCGTGGCAAAAAGGACATTGAATGCTTTTATTGTGGCAAGAAGGGACATGTGAAGTCGAAATGCGTCAAGTTCATACGGGATCAGAAAGCCAAGAAGGCTGAAACAAAGGATGCAGGAAATGCAAGCAAAGGCAAAGGCAAGGCCAAGGCAGATGGCTTGGATGCAGTGAATGTTGCAGCAGAGGACAGTGACAGTGACATACATGATGTTTTATGCTCTTCTGCTGTAATAGCACATGCTTTGGTTATTGATGGCCATGACATGCACACCTGGCTCTTGGATTCAGGTGCCTCTTTTCATGTTACTCCTCATAGGGAGTGGTTTACTTCCTACACAGGTACTCATGGAGTTGTTCATCTTGGGAACAACTATGCATGTCAGATTGCAGGGATTGGCAGTATACAGATAGTATTTCCTGATGGACAGTCATTTATGCTTGATGGTGTTCGCCATGTGCCGCAAATCAAGAAAAATCTGATTAGCACTGGCTTATTGGATGACAGTGGTTACCACACCACATTTGGGGATTCCAAATGGGTGATTACTGATGGCCAGACTGTAGTGGCTGAGGGTTTTAAGAGTGATACCTTGTACCCTCTTTATGTTTCCAGTGTGGGTAATCATGTTGTTGCCATAACCGAGCTGCCAAAGGTTTCATTGTGGCATAGCCGGTTGGGACACATGTCTGTTAAAGGAATGCAAGAACTGTCACGTTTGGGTTATCTGCCGCCTCTTTCTTTTTCAGATTTGCCTACTTGTGATCATTGTATATTTGGCAAGCATTCTGTGACTCCTCATAAGAGGAGAACTCCCCAGAATAGAGCACCACTTGATCTAGTGCACACTGATTTGTGTGAGATGCCACAGTTATCACTAGGGGGTGCAAAATATTTTATTACTTTCATTGATGATGCCACACGCAAAGTGTGGGTCTATTTCTTGAAGCATAAGGGAGATGCCTTAGATGCTTTCAAGAAGTTTGTCGCTCAGGTTGAGAATCGGACAGGTCGTAGGCTGAAATGCCTCAGATCCGATAATGGGGGTGAGTATGTGTCACATGCTTTTGTGCAGTTTTGCCAAGCTAAGGGCATCAAACAAGAACTCACAGCTCCTCATAATGCATCTCAAAATGGTGCAAGTGAGCGTATGAATCGAACTATTCAGGAGAAGGTTCGATGTATGTTGTCTTATGCTGCATTACCCCATGGCTTTTGGGCAGAAGCCGTGCAAACAGCAGTTCACATTATTAACAGGTCGCCAAACAAGGCTTTGGAGTTGAAAGTGCCAGAGGAGGTGTGGTCTGGCAAGCCACCTTCATATAAGCACTTACGTGTATTTGGCTGCGAGTGCTTTGCTTATGTACGCAAAGAACTGCGCACCAAACTGGATCCAAAGTCTATCAGATGCATCTTTATGGGTTATGGTGACGAAGGTGAAATGGGGTACAGATTATGGGATCCCGTTAAACAGAAGATTATACGCAACAATGATGTCATCTTTAAAGAGGATAGTGTACACAAGGAACCCGTGCAACCTGTGGAATACAGGAGGGTTATTTATGATGATGTTGGACAGCAAAGAATGCCCATTTATATGCAGCAGCAGCCTACTGCAGATCACCCTGTTCAAGAGGGTATACAGGCTGAAAATCAGCCAGATAATTTTGCCAATGATGCACCACTAGATATGCCAGCAGATGGGGCTGTAGAACAGCCAGATATGGTGGTACAGCCACCCGTCATGCATGAAGAACAGGCTGGACAGCAGCCTAATCCGGAACATTTTGTTAGGAGGAGCACCCGTGCACAACGGCCTCCTGCCAGGTTTGTTCCAGGAGCCAATAATGTGGCTGATTTTATCATGCTGACAGATTGTGGTGAGCCTTCCAGCTTCAAGGAAGCTATGGGAAGAACAGAGAAAAAGAAGTGGGAGAAAGCCATGCAGTCAGAAATGGACTCCCTACTTCAAAATGATACATGGGACTTGGTGCAGTTACCTGCAGGCAGAAAGGTTTTGCCATGCAAGTGGGTTTACAAAGTCAAAGTGGATTCAAATGCTTTACCTAGGTATAAGGCCAGATTGGTTGCCAAGGGATTTAAGCAGGAGAAGGGCATTGACTTTGATGAGATTTTTTCCCCTGTAGTCAAGATGACTACTTTGAGAGCAGTGTTAGCTCTTGTTGCTCATGAAGACATGGATTTATGTCAAATGGATGTGAAGACAGCTTTTCTTCACGGAGATCTCCATGATGAGATCTATATGAGTCAGCCAGAGGGATATGCTGTTAAAGGGAAAGAGCAGCTTGTGTGTAAGCTCAAGAGGAGCTTGTATGGACTCAAGCAGGCGCCAAGGGAATGGTACAAGAAGTTTGATGCCTTCATGCAGTCCCAAGGGTATCATAGGTGTGAGACCGATCATTGCTTGTACACCAAACGGGCAAAAGATGGCAGTTTGATGCTACTCATTCTATATGTGGATGACATGCTTATTGCCAGTAAATCTCAGCATGAGATTAGTGCTTTGAAGAAACAATTGCATAAGTCTTTTGACATGAAAGACTTGGGTGATGCAAATCATATTCTTGGCATGCGGATTACTCGTGACAGGTCCAAGGGACTTTTGTTTCTGTCACAGAAAGAGTACATTGACAAAGTACTGCAGCGCTTTAAAATGGAGGGGGGGAAGTCTATTAGTACCCCGTTGCCTCCACATTTAAAACTCAGCAGTAAGGACAGCCCCAGATCAGATGATGATAAGGCTGAAATGGCCAAGGTTCCGTATGCATCTGCAGTTGGATCTCTGATGTATGCCATGGTTGCCACTCGTCCGGATATTGCTTTTGCGGTGGGAGTCATCAGCAGGTATATGGCAAATCCAGGCAAGCGGCATTGGGAAGCAGTGAAAGGTGTCTTGAGGTATCTCAAAGGTACCAAAGACTTGTGCATATGCTATGGTAGGCAGGATGCATTGGTGCATGGTTTTACAGATTCAGATTATGCAGGGAATGCAGATAACCGGAAGTCTACTACCGGTTATATTTTCACATTTGCAAGAGGTGCTATATCATGGGTGTCTCGGTTGCAGAAATGCGTTGCACTGTCAACCACAGAAGCTGAATATGTTGCAGCCACTGAGGCCTGCAAGGAAGCAATATGGCTTACTCGGCTGGTGGGAGATTTGGGCATTACAGGAGATATGCCAGTTTTGCATTGTGATAGTCAGAGTGCTATCATGTTGGCAAAGAATCCGGTTTTTCATCAGAAGACCAAGCACATAGAAGTGAAATATCATTTCATCAGGGAGGTACTGGAAGACAAGCGACTTGAGCTTGTGAAAGTGCACACTGATGATAATCCTGCAGATTTGCTCACTAAGAGCTTGCCTACAGAGCGGTTTGCACATTGCCGCCACATCATGGGATTAGGATGAGACCATTCTTACTTTATGGTCTTGTATACAGTAACTGTATATTGCTGTAATTTTTATTCTTTTCTCCCCTTTAGGCACATTGGCCTTTAGGTGGGAGGTTGTTGGGGTAAAGGCACATTGCCAACCCTTCATTAAAAGATAGGACACCTATGACTGTCTTAAGACAGTCATAGGGTAAACCTAATCCTAATAGAACATAAGTGAGTTTGTGGTGTGGCTCATCATTCTTCACACCCGCACTAGAGTGTCACTCTCTCTCACTCTCACTCCCTTGCTCTCTCTTCCACTACTCTCCCCCTTTCAATGGTCATTATTGACCCAGTATTTTCTTTAGGATTCTATTATTCAATAGTTTCCATTGAGATTTGTTTATACAAGAACTCTTATGGTTTCTCATGGATTATTATGGCCAAAGCGACAAAGTTTTACAGTCATATGTCAATTATATGTCCTTTTGGAAAGGTTGAGAACCCTCCAAGTTTATGTCTAACCAGCACAGTAAATGTTTGGTAGCAAGAAGACCACTGAGAATTGGGAGCACTTGTGTAGTGAATGGAATCTATTTCAGAAAAGTTCTTTCTAAAGCCATTCCTAGAAGAGGTCCACACTACTTGGAAACAATATCAATATATCTGCAAATCACTCCATGAGAGAAGACTCGAGGGGTCAAAGAAAGGTTCCGAGAAATATACAAGGCTAAGTATCTCTTCCATGTTGATAAAGTTTGCCTTATGTTTATTTAAAGACCTAACCCTTGTATGGCAATAAAAGGAGAAAAGTGGACTGTATTCTTGAATTTGTTTCAGGAAGACACCTCTCATGAATGAGAAGTCAATGAGTAAGATATGCCCAAATATTGGCCATGTGATTTATTGCTTCCTTTTTATTAGGATTTAAAGATAGAGTTGCAGCCAAAGAAGCCGAGGGGAATATAGAGCCCTCGGAAGAAGCAATCATTAGAACCATCTCTAGTCTGGCTTGTGAAAGTCAAAGAAGAAGCAGTTAACTCCGGCGTGGATTTGCCAAGAATGAAGGACATTATGAGTATTGGATGGGAAACTTCTCTAAGTGTATCTACATACATTTTATGTTGATTCTTAGAAACAGAGAAGACTCTTCTTTATTTCTTGGGAGAAATACCAATTGGTGACATCCCCTTGGCTTCTAATCAGTTGTCCTCAACTAAAAAGCTTAACTGTAAAACTTGGGGATACCTCCTCTCTTGGCATCAATTGCCTAATATTTCTGGTACTTGGCAAGATAGCAGATAAACTTGCCTCTGGGTGCTTTTCTTCTTTGTGCGATACACAGTCTAGAGGGTTATGAGATTGACTATGGTCAAAGAAAATTGACTTTGGTTCAAGAAAATTGACTTTGGTTCACTAGAATAAGTTTTATTGCTTTTACTTTTGCTTTGCATTGATAAAAGTGAACTGTGGGGACGCCCACAAGGGACTAGGATTAGTCCAAGAACTAGGAATGCATGCATTTCGCTAACCTTTAATCGCTTAAAGTGTTGGAATTTGTTTGTGCCATGTGT
The DNA here is from genome assembly GCF_047967505.1 of Dipteris shenzhenensis. Taxonomy (NCBI): domain Eukaryota; kingdom Viridiplantae; phylum Streptophyta; class Polypodiopsida; order Gleicheniales; family Dipteridaceae; genus Dipteris; species Dipteris shenzhenensis. The sequence continues at coordinate 41,471,851 of NC_141596.1, read as the reverse complement.
AGGACCTAAGAGAGTGCAAAAAGAACCCAAGAGTGGGGAGAAAGTGTAAAAAGCAGATCCCTTAAGGCTCAAAAAGTAAAGACAAGGGGGCACCTCATTAAAAGGAGGGCCCACAAGATTAAAAGGCGCCTAAAAGCTCCAGGCACTAGATTTAGAAGGAAAAAGACCAAAAGCTTGGCTTTTTGTAAAAGTAGCTTTTAGACAACAGGCCCTAACTTTTTGCTAGGCCTAGTCTATAAAAGAAAGGCCCTTGGCCTCCCAGATTCATTCAAGATTGTACTCATACTTATGCTCTTTCATGAGCCAGTTGTACAAAGTATTATTCTATTGCAATAAAGACCTTCGGGGGGGTCTAGCCCTTATTTATGGGCCCTGGTGTTGCGCGTGCTGCGTCTCCTTCTTCTCTCCCTCTGTTCTATCTGATAGAGTGTGAGGGAGATAGAGTAGGGAGTAGAGAGACTCACTGCACACACAATAGTGGGGATAATCACAATGAGTGAGTGGTACCTCCCCAAGTACACACACATATATATGGATAAGACTAGGGTTTTTGCCCTTCACTGTAAAACCCTCTGGCTGCTGCATAAAAATTTCCTCATGTAAATCACCATGAAGAAATGCTGTTTTGACATCCATTTGGACCAAATCCATATCTGCATGTGCAACCAATGCTAATACAGTTCTGAGTGTTGTCATCTTGACAACGGGAGAGAATATCTCCTCAAAGTCAACACCATATTCCTGCTTGAACCCTTTGGCAACCAGTCTGGCTTTATGCCTTGGCTTTTCACCAGGTGTGACTTTAAGTCTATAAACCCATTTGCATGGCAGTACCTTCTTACCAGTAGGCAAGGGTACCAATTCCCAAGTGCCATTCTTGTGAAGACTGTCCATTTCAGACTTCATAGCAAGATCCCATTGAACCTTGTCTGCCCTCTGCCTAGCCTCTCTGTAGCATGAAGGCTCTCCACAATCAGTGAGCATCAAATAATCAATGCCTGGAACAAATCTTTCTGGCTGCCGCGTCTGTCTGGTTGACCTTCTAACCCAAAGACCATCATCTTGAGCTGGCTGTCCAGCCTGTTCATCACCCAGATAAGGTGGCTGTTCCATGATTCCTGGCTGCATTTGCATGTCAGGAAGATCACCTAACTGTGCCTCATCCATTGGGATGTTTTCTGCCATAACTGGCTGTCCATTAGGATCTGCTGCAGCATCATTTAATGGCTGATTATGCTGCTTTTGTGGCTGATTTACAGCCTGTCTGTGTTGCCCATGATGCCTGTCATCATCAATAGTTACTTTTAAAGGTTCCTGCTGTACAACAGGTTCCTTGAACATGATGGTTTCATCAAACACGACATCATTGCTGCGTATAAGTTTTCTGTTCTTGGGATCCCAAATCCTGTAGCCCATCTCACCTTTGTCACCGTAACCTAGGAATATGCATTTAAGAGACTTTGGATCCAGTTTAGTTCTGTCCTCCCTGCGTACATGCACATACGCGACACAACCAAAGACCCGTAGGTGTTTGTAAGACGGAGGCTTGCCCGTCCATGCTTGTTCAGGCACACCACCACATAGTCTCTTGTTTGGTGACCTGTTAATAAGGTGCACAGCTGTCTTTACAGCTTCAGCCCAAAATGTGTGGGGCAATGCAGCATGTGACAACATGGATCTGACTTTCTCTTGAATGGTCCTGAACATTTTTTCAGCTGTACCATTTTGTGGAGGATCATATGGTGCAGACAAAACCCTTTGGATACCCTTTGCCAGAATTCTTGAAATTCTTTGGACAAGTACTCTCCACCATTGTCAGATCGTAAGGCTTTCAGTTTTTTGCCTGTCTCATTTTCAACTAGTGCAACAAACTTAGTGAAAGCCTTGAACGTATCACTCTTCTTTCTGAGAGTGTAAACCCACACTTTGCGGGTGGCGTCATCTATGAATGACAGTATGTACTTTGAACCTCCTAAAGAGAGTGTAGGCATCTCACACACATCTGTATGTACTAGCTCCAAGAGCTGTAATTTCTGATTTGACCTTCTCTTATGAGGTATTTGTACTTGACGACCGTAGAGACAAAATTCACATTTCTGCAAATCTGAATATTTTAGACTCGGCAAGTAACCAAAATGAGCCAATTGCTCCATTCCCTTAATACTCATATGGCCAAGCCGGCTATGCCACAATGAAATCTTTGGCAGCTCGGTGGCATTTACATCAGAATGCGGACAATGTCCAGCATGAAGTGAGTACAAAGTATCAACCTTAGGACCCCTGGCAATAGCCATTGCCCCTTTGCTGATTTTCCATTTCTGACTTCCAAAGGTGGTATGATAACCATCGTCATCCAACAACCCTGTGGAAATCAAGTTTTTCTTCACCTCAGGAACATGCCTGACCCCTTTGAGCATTAACTGCTGGCCATTTTCAAGCACAAGCCTGACATCACCTATGCCAATGATAGAACATGCATGGTTATCACCAAGAAAGACCACTCCCTTTTGCCCTCCTGCATATCTGACAAACAGATTTCTGTAGGATGTCACATGAAAGGAAGCACCTGAATCTATAATCCAGGAAAACATATCTGATCCATCACCAGCATGAAGTGTATGAGCCTCCAGTGAAGAGGTGAAACATATCTCATGTCCACTGTCACTGTCACTAACATAAGTAACATTCAGCTCCTCTTTTTCTTTGCCCTTAGACTTGCCTTGAGCCTTGCCTTCTTTGGCTCTCTGGTCATTCTTCTTTTGAAAACACTTTTTCTCAATATGTCCCTTCTTGCCACAATAGTTGCATACAAGATCACTCTTAGAGCGGGACTTGCTCCTCTCTCTTTCTTTGTCTTTTCCACGTGTTTTGGACCTGCTGCGTGCATTCAAAGCATTTGACTTTCCAATAGCATTGTTCTTTCTGTTCATCTCTTCCTGTAGAAGAGCACTCTCCACATCTGCAAATACCAGAATGGTTTTTGAGTTGCTGGTAGAAGTCCTGAATGTGTCCCATGACTCAGGTAGAGAACATAGGATGAGTGTAGCTTTCAGCTCATCATCGAGCTTCAACCCCTGGTTGATCACCTGGCTGAATATGCTGTTAAACTCAATAATATGAGTGGACATGGCTGTCCCCTCCTTCATTTGAAGACCAACAAGCTTTTTTAGCCAGTAAGCTTTTCCCGTGGCACTTTTCTTGGCATAAGTATCCTCAAGACGTTGCCACATCTCCCACGCAGTAGGTTCATCCCTGATGCCTACAACCAGTGAATCAACAACTGTAAGCATAATGGTCGACCTGGCCAAGCCGTCCATCTTCTCCCACTGCTCATCAGTAATGTTGGAGGGCTTAACACCCTTCTCCTTTATAGGTTTGTACTGGTCCTTCTGCATCAACACATTGTAGCATTGTGTCCTCCATATGTCGTAATTTTTAGCTCCTTCGAGCTTCTTTATCTGAAACAAGGACGACACGTCACTGCTGAACTCATGGTAAAGAAAATAGAGTTTGACTCCCTGTAGTCGTGCAATTAAGCACTAGTTACTCCAAGAAAATTCCCCCGCAGCGGAAGTACGATCAGAAAATGAACTTGGTACTGTTTCAGTGGCATAAAACCGACTGAAAGTCTTTCTCCCACTTGCTGCAGAAACAGTACAGCAATCTGTTCCTGTCTTTTTTGCTGGCGAAAGTGCGGTACAGCTCCTTCAAAGTGCTCCAGAAAAATCCCAGAACTGTTTTCTGAAAAAATAGCAGTACTTTTTGACCTTTTTGACAGTGAAATCTGGTCAAACTTGCGGGTTGACAGTCCCGGACTGTCAAAAAACAGTGAATCTCTGATTGTGGATGAAGATCTCTGATTTTAGACCTCCATATGCTTCAGAAACTTCCCCCCCAACTGAATTCACAGTTTGGAAGTGAGATTGCTCAAAAGCCCTTTGAATGCATGAAGAAAATCAGAGATTTGACCTCCAATTAAAAAGATTGACCTTTGACCAAAAAAAAACTGTAAGTCAAATTTGCACTTTCAAAGCATAGTAGTGCTTTACGAGATAGCCTGATGCATGTAGAGTGCTCCCACTTGACAGATTGCCGGTCAGACTACAAAAGCCCCAAATTTGACTAAAGTCAAACTTGGTCAAAATCGACCAAATCTGTACCAAAAGTGATTGTACTTTCAGCAACAAGCTAAAGCATTTGTCCTGTGAAATGTGGATCACAATCTTCCAAAGAAATCATGCAACTGCCTGCAATCACTGCATGTGCGGGTACACACTGACAAAAGCATAAACCTCTGCCCAAGTGTCAAGCATACACACTGCAAATCTGACAATGCATACACTGTGTCAACCCTCACTGGCCAAGTGAATAACCTGTCTCAACTCTGTTTGCGGCATAAGCTAAGCCTCAGAGTTGAGTGATGCCCTGCCACAGTAGCACCTGCATACCTTTGCTGCGGTACCCCGCCTTTTGGCTGTACTTGTACGGAGATGAGTGCAGCCGTTGCTGCTTGTTCGTCTGTAACAAAAGGAGCCGGAAGAAGGGGGGGGGGCTGGTACGGACGTGCACGCTGCCCGGAGACCTTGTAGAACCACACGTATGTGCAGCTGTCTCAGCCACGGGGAGACCCGCGCGGAATGCAGCCTATGCTGCTATTCGAAGAGCAGCGTAGAAGAGGTCGGGGGCACGCGGGGCAGAGAAGGAAGAGACTGGCGGGGCTCGGCAGTACGGCCGACCCCTGTCGGCCGGCTTGGCCCTGGCCGACCTGTTGGTCGTCGCTTGCTGTGTCGGCTGTCGGCCGACTTGTGTCGTCGTCGTGCGCTATGTCGGCCCTGCTGGCCGACCTGCTGGTCGTCGCTTGCAGCAGCGCCTTTGCGCTTGCCTTGCAGCCGCGTCCGCAGCAGTGGCCTGCGCCTTGCAGCCCTTGGCTGCGACGTGCAGCCACGCCCTGGCTACGCCGCCCGCGCTCCTGCCTTGCTTGCAGCCGCTCCAGCTACACCGCCCGCGCCATCGCCTTGCTTGCAGCCGCTCCAGCTACGCCGCCCGCGCCATCGCCTTGCTTGCAGCCGCTCCAGCTACGCCGCCCGCGCCATCGCCTTGCAGCCGCGCTACCACACCCGCGCCCTCGCCCTTGGCCTGGCTATCGCGATCCGTCCGTACGGCTGTACGGACGATGTACGGCCGTACGGACTTGTCCGTACGGTAGGGTTAGGCTAGGGAGAGATGGGAGTGGAAGCGGAGGGAGAGAGCCCGTTGGCTCTGATACCAGTTGATAGAGTGTGAGGGAGATAGAGTAGGGAGTAGAGAGACTCACTGCACACACAATAGTGGGGATAATCACAATGAGTGAGTGGTACCTCCCCAAGTACACACACATATATATGGATAAGACTAGGGCCACTAAGTACCTAAGTACAATGTGTACTTAGTGTACTTAGTAGTACTAGATTAATACTGTTACAAGGGTGGCCAGTGCCTTTACCCCAACACTATCGCGAAGAATCTGTGAGATAAGTGGTGCAATTCTGATTTTCAGATCTCGGTTTGTGTTCTCCAGTTGCTATCGCGAAGTTCTTCTGAAATATTACAAATATGGAAGTAGCAATCTCTGATCTTTCTCTCCATCTCTCAGTTCGTTTTGATTCCTAGAAGAAATCTACTGCTGCTCCTCGTCAGGTGAAGCTATTAGATGCTGTTTTCCCTGTTATCTATTACATTCGAAATCTATCTTGGTGATTATCTGCTGTGAATCAAAGATCCAGGCTGTGTTTCTACCAGCAGTGATTCGTGTTTAGGGTTTCAAAGCTGAATACAGATTCGTTTTAGGGTTTTAAGTCCGGTTCAGGAGACCGACCGACCCGAGGTGTCACCCTCAATGTCGCCCACCACATACAGAGATCTCAGAGACCACGCCCCCCGCCACCGTGAGAGACAGCCCGACATCTACAGATAAGCAACATCTTTGCGTCATATCGGAGAGATACCACAACTCCCGGATATGTCATCGGAGCTTTCGCACTGCCTACTGGGACCTCTTGAGAGCCTCAAACCCCAGGGAGTGTATTTCTCTTTTTCGAGATTTGAGTTTTTTAGATCATTAGCTTAGCATAGCACTCAGCTAGGGCCTTAGCGAGCCCTTTGCTTCAGCCCATGATGGCTTGTATGAGTTGTTATGCTGATCGTACTTTGTTTCATAGGCCTGTGAGGCCTCCCAATGACATTAATACAACTCTCTCTCTCTCTCTCTCTCTCTCTCTCTCTCTCCAGTTACCATTCCATGCTTCCATAGTTAGTATTTAGGATGGGCACAACTAGTAAGACTATCTTAGACACCTTGCTTGTCACACTGTTATCAGAGCTTCAACAATTTTCCCTGAGGTTGTGAGAGCAGAAGGGGGGTAGGGAAGGAAGCAAGGGGGGACATGCAAGGTGTCTTCTATCTCAGGTAACTTGTCCATGATTTCGCTTCATCCCTCAGTGTTGGTGGGAGATCCGCAGGATCCAAGTAGCACAGGGATATTTATTTTACTAGGATTTCTTATACATACATGCATGAGTGAATATGAGAGACATCGAGGAGGCTATCTCTTCCCATGTTAAGGTATATGTTTTCTTGTATCCAATTGGTCATCCTAAGTAGAAATCAGAATCTCATCTCGTTTCCAAAATCACATCGTTAAGAATTCAGCTGAAGCACTCTCTCCCCAAATTAACATAAACAGTTAGATATACCGTTAATAAACAGTTTCCTATATTCCCCTTGGCCTCCACAGACGTAATAAATCTTTCTCCCTCCCTTCTTATTTCATGCTCCATCCATCTTAAGGCCTGTCTATGGTGCATTTTTCATCTGGCTTCAAAAATGAGGCTGTAACTTGTCAAATCCACAGATTAACTATGCAAAAAGAGAAAGGAGTGGGGGGGAGTAACTCTGCAGAAAGAGATTGTTGCAGAACTGGATAAACTCAAAATTGCAAAATGGAAGTCAAATTGCAGGAGTAAAGTCGACTAATCATATGTCAGATGCATAACAGACCAGTTTAGTGGACCATGGAGGGTGGAAGCCTGCTCATACAAATTCAAACAACGGCCATTTATTGCCAGGTTAAAGCCAAACAAGTCCCAGCCCTGTGTTCTCAGTCGAATGGGCAGCGTCACAAATCCTTGCGTTATAGCTAAGGACCTTTTATTCTAGGATAGAAGAAATCCACAGCAGAGAACGCTACAAACGTGGTTGAGATGGCAATGCAACTCTTACGTGTGTGGCCCAAGTTCTTTGATGTCGTGTTCGATTATGAAATCGTAGCGCCCACCTCCTTTGATAAAATCCATGGGGGACTTGGAGTTATCAGCCAGAACAATCCTTTGACGTTCTGTTTGAATCTCAGCCTGAATAACGATAAACTTGAGCTCATCTTCAGAATACAAAATAGTAAAAGAGGACAAGTTTAGGACAGGGTTGTATACCTCAAATGAATAAAAAATAAACAAGAGAACAGAAGCTTCGAATGCACAAAACTACAGTACATGTTTTATCTAGAGTGACAATTAAAATAAATCTTAGCAACTTTTAAAACTTTGGACAAGTAAATGTTTTATCTAGAGCGACAACTAAATTAAGCTTAGCAACTTTTGCTGTTTGTATCTGTTAGAGAAGCTTCAACCTTGATGGCAACGTCTCCAACGTCATAACGTGTATGATTTGCCACACTAATATAGCTGCAGAACGTCTCCCCCAGATAAATAGAGCTGCAGAAGGAGAATACAGAATTTGATCAAAACAAGCTCGAAATCGACCAAGCAAGGAAATTTTCCAATTGTAATGGATATGTACAGCTGAATTAAGCACAATAAAAATTCCAGATAAAACCGAATTGTCAGAAGAATTGGAATTGAAGGCCAAAACAAAGATAGATCTTCACCCGAAAGTTTGTGGAAGAACAAGAAGACCTGACAAGCCCATTGCGTCAGAAGGGTCCTCCAATTCAAATCTCCTCCAATAACCTTCTTCTCGAGCACGATCTTTGGAAAGTACACGGGCAAGATCGTGGGCAGACTGAGCATTCTCCAGAAAGTCTTCTCCGACCATGAGATCCACGGGATCCACGCGGAGTGGCAGATCAACTTGGAAGGAAGGCTTGCAGAGACGCATGACTCTGAAGGCAAGGGAATGCCCACCTGTATTCATTCTGTTTGGAAGCGTGTGACTGTGGGAGATCTACACAGCAGGAGGAGGATACCAGACCCCTTGAACAAATTCATTCACTCATGAGCTTAAGATAGCAACATTAGCAAGATAAATACTCATAAGCAAGGAAGAAGCCATAATACTAGGGAACGTGCCCCAATAGCACTTTCTCTCGACTGAGCACTTTCCACGAGGGAATGCGTCTCAATGTGACCCGGATGCGCATGGAATCGGTACGCATCGGAAGGCGGCATCCTCCTCAAGGACGTGGCTACTGGGAGGAGGCTGGTTTCATCGGTTGTTGCCAACAACCGTCGATTTTTGGCCCGCTGTCGACAGCTTGGGGAGGGAGCTGCCATGTGGTGAACGGCGATATGGGTGCATGCTCGGTGGAGGTGGACTAGTGGCACATGTGTCAGAGAGGGGAAGTGTGAGTTGTTCACGTGGTGTTTTCGTGTTGGTCAGCTAGTCAATGTTAGTGTTGGTCAGCCTCGTCAGTGTCTGCTTCAGTCGGCCCTACAAAAAAAAAATCCCCATTCAATTGCAAAGGCTATCTTTACTTGATCTTCCAGTGCTATTTAAATTCGTTTGGAGCCCACTAAATCCATCCCACAAGATGTAGATATCAAATTATGTGACCCTTTCTAACATTGTTTCAATCAGCAGAAGGGGATAATGATCTTTGATTGTGGTGGCATTTACATTTTGTAGGTTTACACAATTTGAGGCTGGACAATTAGCACTATGACAATTTAATACCCAATCAATGTGCCTCTAGTACCTTTTATGATTCTTAATAGACTAAAGTGCCATAGTTTAGATCAAGAATCATTTAATCAGACAAATGAACTTTGAGTAGAAAGACACTACCAGAGTTGGTGTTGTCAATCGAGTAATTGTGACTATATCAAGTTCCTATGGCAAATCAAGCAATTATTGTTGACAAAGGCAAATAAAAAGGGCATACTAGTGCACACCAGTCAAGGTCAAGTAAAGGTAGTCTTGTGAATATAGTGAAACTTAGAGAACAATAAAGTAGGAAGCCTTAAGGTCACATTAGAATGATAGAACCAGTGAGAGATAGAGAAAGAAACCATGTGTTTTATAAACTCCTATCATCATTGTTCTTGTGAATTATTTTTCTTGTATAGTATTGCTAATCTCTCAAATATATTGTCATGTAAATCTTATACATGAAGGGGCTTTAGGAGGTAAAATGCTTTAGTCAACTTATGAGACGTCAAGTATCTAGTCAATTATGATGTCGGAAGTGTACCAAGATAACACAATTAGGACTACCCAACCTACTTCGCAAGACGTCAAATCAATTATGCATAACTACCACACTAAGTAAGAAGAAATAGCAATGGTCTATTTTCAGCATCCTATACTATGTAACGTGTGTGCGATGTCAATTAAAAGAGAAATGTGTTCCATAAAGGACAAGCATGGCAATATTGTTTGCATTTCCACACACAAATGAACTAGGTAAATTTAAATTCAAAACACATTACTTATGAAATTGTACCTTGCACTCATGGATTATGAATAAAGTCCTATGGATTGACATCCGGCCTTTCATTATTGCCAGTGACCATGCTTTGCTATGCGATGACAATATCCAATTATGAGCCCTCTTCATCAAATCGTTCAAAGCCTTCTACAAGCATCAACCTTTTGGTCTCTGTCATGCCTCCATGTACCAAGTAGACGATAAGTTTAGGCACTATTTACTAGCAAAGGGTTTTTTCTTCTACACTAATTATCAAGACTTGGTATATTTGGTTAACCGACCTTGCAGTATAGGTAGAATAACCAAGTGGCTTCTATTGTTAGAGCGATTTAAATTCAAGATTGTGGTGAGTAAAGGGGCACAATAGTATATTGCAGATCATATGTCCCACGTGAGGACTTATGCTTCACTCTTTTAAATAGATGAAGTTCTCTAATGTTGTAAAAATATCATAGGATATCTCAAGGTAGAAAGACCACCCCTACACCTAAGGTCTCTTAATTGCTCGAAAATTGATCCTAAACTGTAACATTCCAAGTCATCAAGACCATGGGTAATCGTTTACTGCCAATCCTATTGCTACATATTAGTGTTTTGATCCATTTGCTTAGCTTAGCTTTTCCCTTCATTGCCTAAACTGACTCATGCTTAGGAGGACCTTGTTTAACATCTTCACCTGAAACCTTCTCTGAATCCCTATCTTGCTTTCAAGCTTGGTCCTCTTTCTTCGGGATTCCTTCGAAGAAGCCACTTCTTCCTTACCTTTCTTATTGGAAACCTTCTCACTTTTACAAGTCTCCTTGACTTCTCTACCCGTGCGAGACTGATCATCAGAACTTTTTTGTGACTCATCACTTTGAGGCATCTTCCCTTGATCATTGAGCTTTGACGACAGTTTTGTATTCTTTTCTGAAAACCTTTTGAGAAATGGGGGATTGATTATGTGGGACGTATATATCAATCACAAAAGGCATTCAAGCCTAATACGTAATTGTTGCCACAAATTATTCCACAAAATGGGTGAAGGAAATGAGAAAAGTAAATGCCAAAAACACCACAAAGCTTCTCTTTGAGCAAGTGATCATTTAACATGGTTGTTGATTAAAGATTGTATTTGATAGGCTTCATGATATTCCACTAGTGCCATCCATTGAAGCATATCCACCAATGGATCATGGTATATTATCTAAAAGGGAATGGACATGCAAACTCACCAATGAGGTCTTGTGAAATATACTTACCAAGGCAATGGAACTTGAAAGAGTAGATTGGGATGAATAGCTTAATGTGGCCTTCCTGACTTCTACGGTAATAGTCAAGGTTAGCATAACATTCACACCTTTTCAATTTGTGTATGGCCACGAAGCAATGACTCCACTAGAACTCATAATACCTAGTTTGAAAATGGCCATAGAAGAATTATTTGGACATAATAAATCCCTAATGAGAAGATTATATTTACTATATAGACATACTAATCCCAAGAAAAGGGGGCCTCTCATGCCATGATAACAAAAATGAGAAGACACAAATCATGGTTTGATAGGAATATAAAAGATATTGGATAGGGCAATTAGTAGTGTCATAAAATGCTAAGGTTCACAAGGAAAATTGGAGTATTTAAGACAAGGACCTTGCATAGGGAAGAAGTTTACTCTTATTAGTATAGGATTGCTTGAGATATTGGATGGATTTTGATTCACTTCCATGATGTGAATGACAATAAAGCAAGTGATACCCTGATGCTTCACATCCATCAACAACCAATCAAAGGATTTGGAAGCACGGAGTTCTTTTATTACATAATTAGACACATAAGGATTGTCACACAAGCAACACAAGTTTTTGAAGACGTAGTTACAATAGGATGGATGATAAACTGGCTAAAATTTAAAATCATGATATGGCTTATTTAGCATAACATGTGCATAAGTTGAGTGGTGTACAAACATTGCACAGAGCATATAACGAAGGTCCACATGAAGGATTGAGCATCACAGACTCACAACAAATAATTATTCACAAATGTCATGTCCTTAAAAGGAGGCATATGAGACTGTAATTGTCAATAGATAGCCTCAAAGGAAGGATTTAAGTCAGAACATCTCATTTCTAATGAAGGTCTTCAATTTTCCTATACTAAGAGAAAAGTATCCAACTCTAAGGAAAAACAAGACCAAGTTTTTTTAGATTTGACATCTATTTCCTCTAGGAGTAAAACTAACAAATGAAGGGTTGTTTCACAAAGACATCAAGGACAAGACTTATTGAAGCAACATCAATGAAGTTGTCCTTGGTGACAAATACAAAGAAAATGAAATACAATTACATCCAACTACAAACCCTAGCCATATTATCAAAATAATAATGTATGGTTAGCTCATAGTTAATCACAACGCATGGCCAAAATTATTTCGAAGGGGGCCATGACAACATGCTACCAATTCAAAACTTTGCCCACATCTCCTATCATCCATCATAGAGTCATAGTGTGAACAATGAAAAGCCTCTTTGGCAACTAGCTCAATCCAATGCAATACAATTACATCCAACTATAAATCCTAGCTATTTTGTCAAAAAAGAAGCTGGGCTATCTCGTGGGTAGTCAAAAACCATAGCCAAAATTCTTTCAAAGGAAGCCAGGACAACGTTCTACCAATTCAAAACTTTGCCCAAGAGACACCCATCCTTTCAAATCGTTTGGCATTATGCTTCATAGTTCTAGCAAATAATAGAAACGTTTAACAATCTAAGCTTGGAGGAACAAGAAAGGCAAAGTATCCTAGTGGTCTAGAAAATCCTTCAAGTTGCTAAAAGAGAACTTCAAAACGAAAGTCAAGTTGGAAATAAAAGATTTGAGAATATATGTATGCAACAATCGCTAGAACAAACCAACAAAGTACAACCACAACCACAACAAGTTTGCAAGAAGAACACGTTGAGCTATAAATAGCAACAATAGCTAAACAAATGGCAGACCATCTCAAAAGGAGCTACAATGTTGTATGAGACTCAAGAATTGAAACTCACCATATTGAAATGAATCATAGCCAGCTTAAAAAAATAAGCAAGATTCAATAGATAGCATCAAAGAAGTAAAGAGAGATAAAAGGCCAAGGATGGTCAAACACAAATGCATAGGAATCCAAATTGGAAGAGAAGCACATGAACAAATTTACAACTATTAGCAGAACATGTTATAGGGAAAATAGAGATGCATATAAACCATTATACAAGAAATATAAGGAAAAGAGTCAAGAATTATAGAATTAAAACGTATCCAAATCATATTCGATGGGCACGATACTTAGAAAAGGACTCAAAAAAGGTAAAATTGACACGAGTGCAAGGTATTGTGCCCATCCAATATGTGTGTACTTGAATAACACACCTTAAATACTATTTTTTGGCGGTTGTGCATAATACTTGATGTGCCCATCGGGTATGAGTTCATTTGAATACACACCTCAGATACTATTCTTTGATAATTGTGCATAACACTTGATGAAAAATGGGGTTTGTGGCGCGTTTGACCATCCAAAGCATATCTAATGGACACAATATTTTTCATGCGCCTCTAATTAGATTAGATTAGCACGTGTACAAAGCATCGTTCCCATCGGCTATGAGAGCATTCGAATAATACACCTCAAATACTATTTTTTGGTGGTTGTGCATAACACTTAGTGAAAAACGGAGTTTGTGGCATGCTTGACCATCCAAAGCAAATATGATGGGCATGATATTTTTCATGCAACTCAATATAGATTGTATTGATGTGTATGCAAAGTATCATTCCCATTAGGTATGAGTGCATTTGAATGACACACCTCAGATACATTTTATGGCAATTGTGCATAACACTTGGTGAAAAATGGGATTTTTGGACTTCGACCATCTAGAGCATATATGATGGGCACGATACTTTGCACACAGATCAACATAGGTTGTATTGACACACATGCAAAGTATCATGCCCATCAAGTGTGTGCACATTTGAATAACACACCCAAAGCAGGTTTTTTTACGGTTGTGCATGACACTTAGTGAAAAATCCACTTTGTGGCGAGTTTGACTATCCAAAGCATATCCGATGACGATACTTGGCACAGGACTCAAAAAAGGTTAAAGTTACATGAGTGCAAGATAGTGTGCCCATCCGGTATGTGCACATTTAAATAACACACCTCAAATACTATTTTTTGAGAGTTGTGCATAATACTTGATGAAAAAGTGGATTTGTGCTAACTTTGATCATCCAAAGCATATCCGATGGGCACAATACTTTGCACTCACCTCAAAATAGGTTGTATTGACATGTGTGAAAAGTATCGTGCCCATTAGGTATGAGTGCTTTTAAATAACACACCTCAGATACTATTCTTTGGCCAGTGTCTATTTTCAGTAGCGGTCATTGCCTTGAGGTCGTGATTTTCAGGCTTACTCTTTGCAGATCACTCTTGTTGTAGTTTGAGCCGTGTGCGCTAATTCGTGGTTTGCATTGGGTTACATTGGAAGCTTTATTGGCCATTTGGATGCATTGTGGTCCTTGTTGGATGTGCTAGTAGGCCCAAATTACCTTGTGGGATGCTATATTGATGGATGTTTAGCACATGGGTACTATTTTTTTCTGACGGGTAGCTTTGACACATTGCAGTTGATGCATTGGTTGTGCTTACATTTTCTTGACGAAGTCTTTGGCCTACATTCTTGTTATTACTTTCAAGGGTACCGAGGCAACTTGGCCTTGCTCTATGCTTTAATAGATGAAGGCTAGCACTTTTAGGCGGTGCGGCTGGCATTGCTGGCTGTCTAAGTGGGCAGTCTTTGAACAAATGTTCAACACGGCGCCCAACACACATAGTTGCTAGGGCATTCGGGTTTGGAAACACTTGGGTGAGTTTCCTATAAGGGCATTCCTTAAAGAGATGGTTCTAGAACATGACATTTAAAACACTACACCATGGGATTTGTCATCCCCTTGTAAGGACACTCACTTACCTTGTGTTCCCTTGCACACGTATAACATTGTATCGAGGGCTTGCTAAGATATTCATGTCCCTATCCCTTTGCAGTATAGGGATTGTTTGGTATATGGGGACATGTTGGTCATCCTATAAAAGGTAATGGCTTAAAATACTAGGACGTACACTACCTTCCTCATAGGAAGGGTACTAAAGGAGCCCTTGATCAAACACTGTCTCCTCCTAGTCACTCGACAACTCTTCCTCTAGCACTTGATTTATAGGTGTTATGCATGGTGGTGGTGGTTGAGGGCCTAGGACTGCTGGCAATGGTAATGGGACATTTTGCACCCTATATTGGTCCTAGTGGGTGGCCATTGCACCTGGTGCCACCATCTGAGCTTATTTGGAAGGATTTGGGGGCACAGTGAGAGATCGTTCAGGGTGGTATTGGTATGCAGTCTGGGGTACCACTCGCAAGTATCTACATTGTGAAGTGTCAGAATTACCCCATCTAACACAGTGGGCACAATAAAGTGCTCACATTCTTGCTCGTAAGAGCGGACACTCATTGGTAGGATGGTTTCTCATACACATCCCACATCATACATTCTCTTCTTGGAAACAAATGGGGGTTGTTGGTATCCTTGGATGGTCTGACCTTCCATTGTTGGCCCAGTTGACTCACTAGATTAGCAGCCAACTCTCCCATATCGATGCCTTTTAGGCATTTGTCTGCTTCTTTGGCAAGCTTCACTGTGAATATAAGTCATTTTGATCTGTGTTGAAGAACCACCTGCGAGACCGAGCAAATCTAGAAGAAATCATAAAGAAGTTGAAGGTTTGAAGCAGCTAGATCCTAGAAAAGTTCACGTATAACTCACAGACGGAGCTATTGAAGGTCCACTCAAGCTTTAATCGATGAACCATAGCTCAGGTGATAGCCTGCGAGTGATTCTTTTTAGGTCAACCGCCTTCAGCTGCCCTGAGCTTTAGGTCATAGATGATTTCTCTTGTTTCATCTTTATTTGTTTTCGTTTCACACAAAGATCATGCCTTTGATAAATTCCAAGAATTCAAAGATCTTGTGGAAACTTAAAGTGGCAAATGCATGAAATGCCTATATTTTGAGAATGGTGGTGAGAGTACCAAAATCATTGCTTTAGCAAGTTTTGCCTGGATCCTGGACTCGACCATGAGTTAACAATCTCGTTCGCACTCGAACAAAATGGCAAAACTGAAGTCAAGTATTGCCTAACCATGGAGATTATAAGGTGCATGCTGCACCACGCAGGTACACCCAAGTTCCATTGGGTTGAAATTGCTACTATTGCGGTTTACTTGATTAATCACATTCAATCAACCTTTCTAGGATTAACCACACCATATGAACTCTAGCATTTCAGGATTAGTGCACTTGCCCATAGACCAACACCCAAACCTCAAGTGAAAATCCCCCCAATGCCTAATGTGGTTTTAAGATTGATTAAGAAGGGTTCTAATTATTCCATCATGATTTTTAAGTGTGCTTTTTGGGCTTTTAAAACTAGTGATGCCTTGTTGACTCACAACTTAACACTACCTTCATGTGAGTGTAAATTGTCAAAGGGTGCAAGCTGACCTAAGTTAATCAAGGGCACTTACTAGAACTTGAGAATGCTTAAGATGGATCCATCAGGGGAATTCTTCTATGCATGGAAGAAAAAGGTTTATTTATAACAAACATAGAAACTAGAAACTCCATCTCCATCCTTAACATATGGAAGCATGACTAGTTATAGCATTGAATTCCTCAAGCCATGTATCTATACTACTCGAAGCACTAAGTTCTTTGATCCATACTCTCCATCAAGTTGCAATTGCAACATGACTTTTAGCAAACTAAACCCTCTAAGAAGAGGAAGCTATGGGTTTTCAGAGGGAGCAAGGGCACCTAACAATGACATGTTACCAGCTTTGTAAGGTTTCAATCCATTCCATTGTCCAAGGAAGCTGATTTGAAATTGCATTTGGTTAATGCACGACAACCTCACTATGGAGGACCATGTTGTGTGTGACACTTTGGAAGTGGCCTCACGTTTCTTCTTTTGAGCCTTATATTTCATATTGTCACCAAGGAGAATGGCTACCTTATGGTGTAGAGCTTGAAGGATGTGGGACGCGTGGAAAATAAATGATCATGGGGTTCAGCATCTACCAATACAATGAGCAAGCGTGGGAGGAGATTCATGTCACTCATTCTCTCATGAGGCTCACAATGGGAGTTAAAGTGTTTAATTTGGGCTATATAGTCTTAAGGAACTCGTGGTCTTTCTGCTTCACCTCATACAGTTAGTTAAGTGGGATCCATTTGGGGCCATTGGGAGCAAACCCTACAATGAAGGCTTTGCGTAGTGTCTCCCATTAATCTTTTCTTCTTGTCCAAGAGCCCTAAACCATTGCCCCGCCTTGCCATCTAGGGTAAGTCCAAAGGAATTGACCCTTTCCAAATCACCTGGAGCATCGAATGTTTTGCATATCTGCTCAAAGCGCTCTACACGGGTGACCAGATCACCTTCTCCTAAAAGCTTGGTCATTAATTTGGAGATGACAATTGGTCTACTCCTTGAGGAATTTAGGTCCCTTGGTAGCACTAGGGGTGGAGTGGCCCCCTTCCTAGCGCTTCCACTCGGATGTGCATTTCCTCATCGGATAAAACTATTTGGGGCACTGGTTGGGCCGTTTGTGGAAGCTGCGTAGGTATAGGCCTAGTAGGATACATTGGCAACCTTATAACTGGCCTGTTGGGTCGTGGGGCTAGTGTCCACTGGTTGGTGGGTATCGATGCCTGAGCTGAGGGTCCTACCCCTCCATACATAGGTGTTGGCATTTGGGGATGGGAAGGCCCAGCTCCTTGTGTGGGTAACCTACTTGGCATCTGCATGGTGACTCCTTGCATAGGCCTATAAGGGAGGGCCTAGAAAGGCACATTGCTCATGGGTTATGGCCAAGCTACAAAAGCAAGTGGTACTTGGAAGGTTGGGGGCCTATAAAGGGATATGCTCACAAGAGCTCATAATTTATTCTCATTGTAGTCTATATAATAATGCGATATGATCTATTATTAATCATATGTGCTATCATCCTTCGATCTTACATCCAACTTGGTTATCTTTGCTGACTCCAAATGTTCCCTCACATCAAGGACATGCATCAAGAGAGAGGAATGTTGTAAGAATGTAGATTGAAGTAAACATATCTAGGGCAAGAAAGGGTGAACAAGAAATTATAAATATGTCTATAATAATACATAATAAAATTATTATAATCACACATAGTGTAGGTGGGGAGATGCCATGCTTCCTTTCCCAAATAATTATATCCAAGGGAAGGGGACCTTCCCTGGGCATCGCGTTTGAGAACAGCACATATATTAGAGTCTAGTAGCATCTCAAAAGAGTCTCATGAATGGATAAGAGATAGGCATATCACTTGAATATCAATAGTTTTATTTGTATTGCACAGTCACTTCACTAGAAGTTTGGCATGGAAGAAATGGTCACCAACCACAAGCCCATTCCTTTCAAAGAGAAGCAGGAGGCTCGATTGTCATTTTTCCTCTCCTTGTGTTCACAAGTGTCAGTTGTTGCCGCTTCTAACAAGAAGCTTGTCCAACATCTGCACATGCGCATTCGACAACCAAATTAAAAAGTCAAGGATTTCCATTATCTCTCTCTCTCTCAAGCAACACAATTTCCTATGCTGCTTTGATCTACAGTGAAATGGTGTCGAGCTTCCTTGAGGCTTCCTTCAATTGACATACATTTTTGCCCTTAGCACATGATTTTAATAAGTGGGGAATCACTTCTTGTTGTCAACAAACTTCGCATAGCATACCAAAATCTGTAAATATATTGTGTGGAACTTTATTTTCTTGAGTTCCATAGCATTTGATTTGATCTTGGAATGCTTCTGATTGCAACTATTTTTTCCAATGAGTCTTTGGATTAGAACTCCTTTTTACTCTATTTTGACTCTGCTGGGGAGAATTTCAATAGGGTTGAAGATTCAAAACTCTAAAGTAGAAACACAAGCTGCACACCATTGAAAATTTTTCACTTTGCACTCCAATGTCCTAGTGTAGTCAACTGTGACTTTCAACATCTCCTCCTTGCTTAATTTCAAGGGACGTTAGTACATGAAAACCATATATAGCACGTGCGTTCAAGGGGGATTTATAAAACCCCCTACTTACATATATTTGAGGTTTAGATATACCCCTTATGTACCCCTTATACATATGTATATTTCTTGTAACTCCACAAAATGAAAAACCCCCGTGTTGAACTCATGTGCTATCTTACATAATTCTGGACCCCTCCCCAAGTCTTAATTTTCCTGCCAACTACATTATAGTTCCACCAGTTATCAAAATCAGTTTACACGATGCAGATCTTACTTCTGCAAGACTATGATTTTGTCATCACCAGTAAGATGAATCAAATTTCTGATGCCCTCTCAAGAGTCTTTTATCAGTCTGTCTAGATCACTTGAAATTCATCTTCCAACTCTCGGTTTCTTGTAGCATCACGTACTCCACTTTCGGTCCCGATCGCTGATTCGTCAATTCCTTCCTTAGATGATCTAAAGATCCTTTAGTCCCAAGGAAAAAAAATATCAAGTCTGATATCCAAAATTAGGTTTGGTACATGTCAGTCAAATTTCCAAGTCTATGATGGCTTTCTTTATTTTCACAAACCACCATTTCAACCTAGGTTGTATGTCCCACAAGTAGTTCAGCATTTGTGCTTAAAGTCATTTCACGATGATATTTTCAGAGGTCATCTAGGTTTCATAAAGGTTTTAGAAAGACTTAGAACTAAGTTTTATTGGCCAAAGATGAGGTTATCTGTCCACCACTACCTTCAGTCATGTCCAACCTGTCAAATGTTCAAGCCAACAACAAGGAAGCTGGTTGGAGATATGTAGTTGATTACAGCTTCAGAGCCATTTGAATTGGTTGCTTATGATATTTCAGGACCTTTTCCAACTTTAGCATTAGGCAATGCATACATCATAGTCTTGATAGATTATGTGACCAGATGGGTGATTGTGAAACCACTAGCATCTGCAAGAGCAGCAGACATAGCAAGTTTTTTGATTGATAATGTCATTCTGCAACATGGCTATCCAAAATTCATAATGTCTGATCAAGGTTCTAACTTCAAATCAGAAGTAATGCAAATCATGGGTGGCATAGCTTCTCAACATTAAGTAGCAATTCACTAGTTTGTAACATCTAGATTACAATGGTTTAACAAAAAGGTTGAATAGAGCTATCAAGTTAATGTTAGCCATGCACATTGATCCAGATCACAAGAATTGGGATGCCTCATTACCATACATTCTAGAAGCAAATACAACATTGCAAGTATCTAAACAGATAAGTCCATTTGAATCACTATTTGGTAGACCACCTCAGTTTCTAGTAGAAGTAGGATCCACACACATTTCAAAAATTAAAAATCGAGACGCAGTCCGGTGGTCAAATTTCTTGCAGCAGGCTTTGCAGTTCATTTGACAAAATGCAGCTTCTCATATGAAGAAAGTACAGGATAGACAAAAGAGGCACTATGACGAATGACACAACTACATGTAGTATCAGTTGGGAGATCTGGTGATGCTGTATTTCCTACAAGGAAAAAGGGTCTAGCTAAAAAGTTCTTACCCTATCAAGTGACAAGCAAAGTAGAAAGAACAACTTCTTCATTGTTGCTACGATGTGCACCAACCAAGAAAACTCAGACAACAGCTCATATCTCATGAATGAAGCCGTTCCATTCCAAGGCGACCATGACCATTTCTTCAAGAGGGGGAGTAGATGTGACTGGGATTGCCACATAGATTTGAGCTGGCACTGCCACATAGATCTTAGCCCCGCCACGTGTAGGCCATGCGGATGCTTGGTAAATGGACTAGAGGTCTAGATGTAATTCAGCCCTAAAGACTTAGCCTTAGAGCCATGGATTGTAACCGAATTCAAATGTAATAAAGGAAGAACAAAGACCCTTAATCAGGGCACGCTTGGCTATCTCTGATCTTGTGTTTTCTCTTTCTTATCATGTGCCTTGTCTATGTGTTACGCTATTATCACAATTACATTGCACATAGTTGTTCGATGTGATCGTAGATCAGCTCCGCTCTACAACATTAAGATTGTAGTCAAGGTTTGTGAAATTTGCTTTGAACAGAATATTAGGAAGTTTTCAAATTATTTGGGACTTCCCAATATGGTTAAGATTTGGCCACATGGTTGAATCTGAATCCATTACTTGAAAGTGGAATCCATCCTAAACACCATATTAGGGATCCTCTTAAGTCCCAATTTCAAATAAGGGTTCAAGTTTTGGCCACACGGTCAAATCTTAACACTTTACTTAAAAGTGGGACTTTGGAGATTCCCAAATTCTCCAATATAGTGTTTTTGCATACTACCAAAGAAGTTCGAAGGTCCCTCAATGCTTTCATTGATGGCGTTTTCACAATTAATGGGATTAGTAGGACTTAAGTTATGGAAGAGGGAATGCTCTTGTAAGAAAAGAGATGACACAAAATGCGCACTTGAAAAATGAAACAAGAAGGGAAACCTCTGACAAAGCAAGCTAGAAAAGAGACTGAGAAGCTCTATAAATCACACCTCAAAGATGAGGATATGGAAGAAATACGCAACATCCTGAAGAAATAACAGGGAGGGCCTGCTTGTGAAGCCTTTGCAAAACTAACTACCCCAAATTCACTCATTTCCATCTCTAACTCTTACTTGTGGGGGAATTGCAAGAATTTGCAATGGCTGTCAGTTTCTGGCTTGCTTACAGATAGAGTGTTTGGATACAAGTGGTGGAATTGCAAGAATTTGCAATGATTGTCGCTTGCTTACAGATAGAGTGTTTGAATATATCAGCATGTAGTACAGGAAGAGCTTTTGTTGAAGATAGTAATTTTGGCATGTAGTATGTGCATGAGAAGCTTTGCAAGCTTGAAATGAGAGATAGTCCCTTTGGAGATGGAGCTCTTTGGTTAGGCTTACACTAATATCCATCAATGCACTCTCTGTGGAGGTTTGTGGTACTGTTGGTGTCAGTTGCTTGCAAAGAAGATGCTAAATCTAAATGTTCAAGTAATCAAAGAGAATAAGGAGAGTAATACAAGGGTGGAGAAGTGGTACATCTATCAATCAGTTATGCACTCTGGATGTTGTACTAGCCATCCCTTGGGTACACCTGACTAGAAGTTCTTTCTCATTCTACATATCTCTCTGTAATAAACTTGGTGCTTTCTTAGCATGTCCTTTGTTGTGTCTTGAAAATGAGCTCTTCTTGCTTAATATGATGGTTTATTTAGCAGACTATACTATATTTTTAATTGTCTTGTGGCTGAGCCAAGTAGGATGCTAGCTCTAATCAATTCTATTTTAAAGTGATCTCATTTTTATGATGGAGCCTCAGTAACAAGGTTGACATAAATTCAAGATGTATTAAATATGTACATGCTATCTTAAACTTTAATGAAAAGCTAATTTAAATTTAGAGATATGAGATTCTTATTGTGTATTATTACAATTTTGCAAGCAAGCAAAAATAGTAATTAAGTGCTAGCTTTAATCCCATGGATGACTCAACGTAGGACTTAAAATTGTATTTATGTTTGCTTTTGTATGGTGAGTTTGGACATGTTGTTTGATCATCTAGGTTGTTATCAATTGTGCTATTTTGGTAAGGGGATCAGTCATTTAAAGCCTATATTAGATTTATCTCAACTAATGCATCTAGTGGATGACTTAAAGGCATGCATTGTGGAGATATGCTTTTGCATATCAAAGGGTTTTCAATTAGTTGAGTTAAAGGGACATTTAAGGGAGTTGTTGGCCTCTTATAGTGGACACCTCTAAATAAAAAAGCATTTATTGGGCTTGTTGATGAACATGTGATAAAGTTCTTTTGATTTTGGAACAAGTGGGTTTTTTGCCAGCCCCTTGTGAGGGGTTCAAAACAAGGGATCCAAAAGTTTGCAACACCTACAAAAAGAAGGCAAGAAGGAAGTTTTGTTCTGATTAAGGCAAGGTGGACATCAAATGGTCCCATGCTCTGATGATGTTGAAGGTTTGCAACATTGAGGATCATCACAAGGTTGGAGATTGCATTTTTCTTTTTCATTTTGCATTATAAATTTGGAGATACGCCCTTATATTTTGTGATACCAACATGTGGAGGTCATGTCACTTGAAAGCTTATGATGGAGTTAAAAGTTTTTCAAACTTGTAGGTGACTTTATGAGATTGATAAATGCTCCTCATTTTTGGCTATATGAGATTTATAAATGTGAGCACTTTGGCTAGGTGTGCCAACCATAAACCATTGCTTTAGAGTTTGGTACTTAGCATATCCTCCTCATTTTTGGCTATATGAGATTAAGAAATGTGAGAACTTTGGTTGGGTTTCCTAACTACATATTTTAACAAATGTTATGAAGGATTTCATGATTACATATTTTTGCTTTGGACACTTAGTTGCACTCAGTTCTTCCCAACCTCTTTTGTGTGCTGCACAACAGACATTTATTAGCACCGAGATTTATTCAGCCTCCTATGTATGTTGCACAGATTTTCTACCTCTATTGACTGTATGTTGCTATATTTCTTCCTTCTTACTATATTTTACAAAAGACACTTCACCAAAGGGATCCATAGCCAACCATGTTCAGCCCTTGCCACCATTATTGTGCCATCAACAATAGCCCGACATAGCATGTGCCTTTCTAGGTACAACAATTTTACAAAAACACATAAGTTGACTAAATAAAGAGGGAGAAAGAGCAAGAGAGAGGGAGGGAGAGGGAGGAAATCACTGACATATACACAATGTATTATAGACAAAAATCATTAGACTCGCAAGTTTTCCATGAACCACATGGAATTTCAAGAAAAATGCCATTACATAGTCGCATTCTTAGATGTCAAGCAATATGTAGTCTTACAAAAATTTTGTCAATTGGCATGCTCTAAAGCATGATGAGTGCCTCAGTTGACCTTGTATAGTTGATGTAGCCTTATGCATTTGAAGCACATGGATTATGCTTTGCACCAATACATGTGCTATACTCTATCTCAGCATCATTGAGAAGTTCTCTCACAACTTCTATGGGCTACTCTATATCAGCATCAACAAGAATGAAATGCTGCCTCTCAACCTCTAGTTGTGGTACATGCTATTTCTCTCCACCAGTGGCTCCCTCTTGACCTCAGGCTCTTAAAATTATGTGGCTAACCTATTATATGATGAGCCGGTTGTTGGGATATAGCCTTGTAACTTTAGGTCTAACTCTTCTTTTGCTGCAAATGCCCCTCATATACAGGCAGCTCAAGCATTGCCTCAGGGAATTGTTTTGGGGGTGTTGGGATACACCTTTCCTGCCATGTAAAACACATCATTCACAAAAAATTGAAGAGTGCTAATGGCCTACAATAGTTAAATATGTAATGAATTGATGCAACATAAATGTGGGACATTTTTGGTAGTAAGCCCCATTTGTAATACGAGGTTTTCTTTGTAAGTTTATCATTAAAATAGATTCCATGTAAGAAACACTACAATAGAGTAAGGAAACATATTACAAGCATAAACCTTGGTTTGAAACTATGTATAAAATAGTGGAGGATGTAAAAGCATGTATAAACCTTGGTTTGAAATTATGTATAAAATAGTGGAGGATCTAAAAGCATACCCAACAGAGGTGATGATTCATTGGGTTGAATGCATCTAATGTGATCCAAACACATGGATTAATAATGTTTACCAAGGTACTTACACACAGGTGTCTGTTATCAAGCCAAGATAGGCATGAGATAACAATTATGATAGCTAAAAAACCATATTACACTATGCTAAGATCTAAGACATATCAAAAGTACACTCAAGATTTTTGGAAACAACATATGCAATTATTGATGCAAGGGAGAATGGCATCGCCATGTTAGTATGCTGATACATGATCATTTGTGGTAGTAACCCCCATTTGTAATACAAGGTAGTAACCCCCTTGGTATAGCAATTCATTGGGCTTTTAGTTCCTTCCTTCCATTGGAAAACAAGAAAACAATGTCCCATTCATAGTATAGGCATACTCTGCAAACACAAGAAAAATGGACTCCTCTCTGTTCTATCCACCACAGCTAAGAAGTCTTGCAACTATGGCTTGATGACTCTTGCCACTGTGGTAATAAAATGAGAAATTGAAAAGCAAGTTTCTATAGGCATACTCTGCAAACTGAAAAAAATAGATGACCCTCATTGTATAGGCATACTCTACAAACAGTGGGAAAAGATCTCACCAAAGTCTGGCCTTGCTATTCATAGGTCACTATTTTTGTTTGATGAAATGTCATCTATGTATGGCTCAGTATAGATAGACATTGCTCTCAATCTGTGAATTCGACGCTGCTATTTTTTCATTTAGGTTGCAAAATAAATGTCGTGACCCAAAGATGCTGCCTGTTTCACTACCCTTCGTAGTCTATGCCTCCCCCCCAAATTGCGGAGCTGGCCATCTTGCACTTGGATTTGTGCTCCTCTCGCTCACATTGCTTGCTTATCTCCTCCCTCAGTGCCCTCGACTTGTTTGAGCCCCTTGGTGACCCTATGTAGGTGCATAGCCACTTTCTCTTTGACTCTGTTGCCCTGATTTCCTATTACATCATCAATTTCCATGTCAAATCCTGTGCAGTAATGCTTGCTTCCCAATCTTTGCAAACAACTTTGCAACAACATATACAAAATCCTATAAGCCCACAATGACGTTAAGGAAAAGCTCTAATAATGCTCGGATATACATAATAGAAACACTCTTGGGAATTTATAGGGGAAATCGTACGAACACATACCGCTAAAGGCTTGCATTAGGGGAGAAATGGGGTCTCAAAAGGGCCTCCACTTAGTGTTTCCTAATTTTAAGGGATTAGAGAGGGATTTTAGGTGTACCAATGAGAGTGCTCCTTTGTGTGGGGCAATGGTATGTTGAGGTGGAGGGATGGCAGGCATGTAGAGAGTCCCTATTGGCTATTCCTCTTACATTGGGGACCACCCAAACCATCCTCACCCCCCTTAACCCATGCTTGACCACCCTCCCATGTGCACCCACCCCATATCAGCCCCTATTGAGAGTTATATCTCCACCCACATAGGCTTTACCCTAGGAGGGTTAGTATACCCCTAGTAGTGGGATAATTTTGTAACTACAGGGACAATTAAAACTATCCCTAATAGCCAGTAAGAATGGCCTTATCCCCCACATTATGTTTTGGATTGTTTGTTGTTTCTAACTGTTGCCTAACTGTAGTCAAATGATGTTATATGCTCATCTTCACCTCTTGAAGGAGGGTTGTTGTTGTGGTCTATTAGAATACAAAATACTAAGAATATTTCTACTGTATGAGCATAAATATCACTTCTTTTGATGTTTTGAGTTGTCTTTGCATCTTTTCGACAATAGTCTATGACCCTGGCACTGCTATTGCCAGGTGTGGACATTGTGGTTGGTTTCCTGCATTTTGGAGACACCAACAACACTATTGGCAATCCTCTACTATGTTCAAACTTTGATTGTCGGTTGCTGCTACATAGCAATTCTACAAAAAGAGAACCAATAGTAAGATCAACAACACCACACAAAAAACAAACGAGTAGACGCAACAACCTCCATGAGAATCCAGCATACAATGAAGCATTGTCGGAGTTATAGCTTTGCGCCAAGTGGAAAGTTACAAAATGACGTTCAACAAAACTACTGTAGAGTTGCGTCTAGCACTCTCTCATGTATAGTTTGCTTGCACTTCTTCGATCTTGGGGTGTTCCATAGTTGATTGTGCTTTAGGTGTAATAGGACGTCGATTCGCTTATTCCTCCCTTGTTTTGTCAGACTATGCTTTGCTGGGCGTTAATTGCATAATCCGAGCTACAGTTGTATAGGCATCCCTCTCATCGCAGTGTATGCACTTGTCCAGAGTGTGTGGCGCTCTCCAACTGATTGTCTTTGAATGAAGTCGACAATAGAAGCTTGAAGGAATTCTGACTGTAGTCTACCTTCAATTGACTTCCGCCGATGAAGAACTCTAAGTATAAAAGAATAGGTGAGCCCTATATGTGGGTCTCAAACCAAACTTAGCTAACTAAGGTTAAGGTGTCTTACATGGCAAGCAATTTGGTCCATGTCAGATAGCTCTCAATAGCAACATCATCCCGATGAATTGGATATGCCTACTTCACCAGAAGTCATGCTAGACTGGAAGCAAGCACACAGACGGACAATTAGGATGACATCTTCCATGATCCTAATTATACACCAAGTGGAACCAGTTCTTCAGACAATTTGGTGCATGACACAGAACTAAGTGAAGTACAGCTTGAACTTACCCAATTGACGTTGCAATCACCTACAGAAGAATTAATCAAGCAGAGTATTGTGACAAATTTCATAGCACGCTTATTTGTACAAGCTCAAAGGAAACTCGACTTCAATCCACTTCCTCCACTTCCAAAAAGGAGACAACAAGTTCCACCTCAAATACAACAACAACATCCAAGGATGCAGAATCCCTCGGTGAAATCAGCTAAATTCATAGGCAAGAAAGGACAAGAGCAAATGATCAAGGAGCAACTAGAAACTATGAAAACATCCTCTCCTCCACCTAAAATTTCTTGTGCATTATGTGGGAAGGACAATCATGAGAAAGAAAGATGCTGGTATAATCCAAACTACAGGGGAAGAGTTTCTCCTCATGTACAAAACTCAACCAAATCAAGGCCCACCTGTGGCAGCCAATCAGATTGCTGTAGGCAACCAAGGACCACAAAGATTCGACAAAGAAGACCCAATCAGCAGAATTGGGGGAATCAACAAGGTCAAAACTAGAATCAAAACCATGCACCTACTGTGGCATGGAAGGACACAGATAGGGTCCTCAGAGTGAACTTTGGTGCAAACATCGAGGAGAAAGAGAAATCCCCATCATCAACTATAATGCACGTGGTAATCAAAATCAACAACAACAACCACCACAAGGTGTGCATATGGTATACTTGCATCCTATCATTGAGGATTACAATCAACAAACTCAAAGAAGTCAGAGCAATATACATGCACTGGCAGTGACAAGGTCTAAAGGTACAAAGCCCATGCCCGGCCTTGGAGATGCACCAAGAACAACAGCTAAGCCAATGAACTAGCAAAGTCAGGCACATGTTAGAAATCAGGCACTATAGCAAATTCTAGAGACTAATGTAGCATCATAAGCACAAAGCTCACATCTACAAAATAAAGGTAAGGCTAAGCTTGACCTCAAAAAAATCAGAACACAGCCCGACATCATTCTGACACAAGACGCCCAACAGCAAGCTACAGCTAGTCCAATTCAACATGGCAACATACAACAAGTTTACATGACCCTAGACACAGCAAGAAGAGTACAAGCCTCTAGCAACCAGAAGTATATTCCAAAAGAAAGACAGGATTTGGTGGCCGTACCCAGCTCTGACTCAACATAGCAACAAAACATTGGAGACGAAATCAAGATCACTGAAATCAAAGAGGAACATCCTTTTCCAACTCCAGAGACCACAATAAAAAGTAGAAGTTAGATACAACAAAAGGACAAGCAGGAACAAGATGATCCCACACTCTTCTTTCAAGAGCTTTTAGAGTCCAAAGTGCAAATAACATTGGACCAACTTCTCAATCTTGTCCCAGCCTTTAAGCATCAATTATGTAAGACTTTGCATTTTACAGATCATCCTCTTCCCACAAATCAGCCACAAAGTGATGATGAAGAGGAAACCCCTGACATCTACACATCCACTATTGAGGATGTGGGCTATCAAGTCCCACTCATAGATGTGGATTATAAAAGGCAAAGGATCCCTGAAGTACTTGTTGATGGAGGGTCAGGAGTGAACATTCTCTTTGAGGATCTCTTTAAAAAAATTTGTTGCAATGAACTTGCACCAGCACCATTTCAAGTTAGAATGGCTAACCAAAGGAGGATACAACCTCTGGGAATACTAAGAGGATAGGAAATTACTATTATGGGACTCTCCTTTATAGTTACATTTGTGGTACTCAGGATGGAGGAAAGAGATTGTGCATATTCCATGTTATTGGGTAGGCCATGGTTAAGAGCTGCTAAAGTGAAACAGGATTGGCGTTCAGAAAGAATCACAATTAGGAAAGGTAAAAAGAAGTTTCAAATCAATCTCTCTTCAAAGAGAAGCTTCCCAAGGAAAGCTCAGCCACTACAAGCAGAAGGCATTAATATGATAGTAGAATTTGAGGAGGATGAGGAAGAAATTTTTCTAAGGAGAAATCCTACAGTTTTTCCCATCTTTGAAATTGATGTAATCAAGATTCTTGATCAATATACATGCTCAATTCAACAAACAGAGCCATCCGACCTACATCCACCAATGATGGTGGAGTAGAGCACAGTTGGAAAACCATCGAAAATAGATCCTATCAGCATCAACATCTAAAGTAACAAGTAGGCCCAGCCAGATGACACACTACATGAGGATACTTAGAAATCAGCTGCATAATCCATCCTAGAAGTTGAAGCTCACTTTGAAGAACATATGCAAAAGAGTGCAAGAGTCCAACAAGATGACTTGGAGGAAATGAACCTTGGAGACTCCCATAGTTTTGGTAAGTACAGGCCTCCCTCCACCTTTCAAAATGGCTTTAAAAGACTTATTGACAGAATATAAGGATGTCTTTGCTTGGCATTACACTGATATGAAGGGAGTAGACCCCAAATTCTATCAGCACAAAATCAACTTAAAGCAAGATGCTGTACCAGTGATAACAGGGAAGGTACAGAATGAATCCCAACTATGCCAAACAAGTTAAAGAGGAAATTGATAAGTTATTGAGAGTTGGTCTTATTTACCCTCTCACACATGTTACTTGGCTTTCACCTATTGTGATTGTGCCCAAAAAGAATGGAAAGCTCTGAATATGTGTCTCGGGGGATTCACAGGGGAAAACTTAATAGGGGGTTTTTTTGAAATGAGGCATAAGCTTATACATTAGGGGTGGGCGCCCTTTTTTTTCCCCAATATTGAATTTAATCTAGGGGGACCATGTCATATTTAAGAAGGGGGGACATAATATAGGTTACCTTGGGTAACTAGTCCAAACAAGTTTGATTTTGTGTGTGGTTTTAAATAGTCATAGGGAAAGTAACCTAAATTTGTTGTGTAATCTAAATGCTTGAGAGAGAATGTAGATTTAAGGAAAGGGGGGGACATAATGGAATTTCGGTGGTATCTTATAAGCTTAAATAGGGGTGTTTTATCATCCTACGTGGATCTTAAATAGGGGGTTTTCTTGAAGTTCATGCACGTAGGTGATGTCCCCCTTTAATGAAGAGTGAATCCCCCAAGATATGTGTGGACTACAGAAAGCTCAATGTTGCCACCATTACTGATCGTTTCCCTCTACCATTTTGTGATTCTTTACTAGATGTTGTGGCAAGGCATGAAAATTAAAGTTTTCTTGATGGTTTCAATGGATACAACCAGATCAGAATGGCTCTTGAAGATAAAGACAAAATAGCATTTGTCATTGAATGGGGAGTGTTTGCTTCCAATGTGATGACATTTGGTCTTAAGAATGCTCCTCCGACATTTCAAAAATACATTCAAGAGGTATTTGCTGAATATCTTACCTCTTTCATGAAAGTTTTCCTTGATGACTTTTCAGTATTTGGCAAAAAGGAGGAGCATCTACACCACTTGAGCTTATGCTTTGCCAAATGTAGAATGGCTAGTCTAATAAGCTTAAACCTAGCCAAATGTGCATTGCGGTCAGTAGAAGAATTCTACTAGGACATATAATCTCCCAAGATGGAATGGAAATTGATCCAAACAAAGTTTTAGCCATTCAACAGGCTAAACCACCCAAAAACATCAAGTAGATTCAAAGATTCATAGGGCAAATTAAATGGCACTGTAGATTTCTCAGATATCCTGCCAACATATGCTATCCTCTCACCAAACTGACACGGGAAATAGAGCCATACATTTGGGGTGATGCACAACAATATGCTTTTAATATGCTGAAAAAAATGTTAACGATAGCTCCTACCCTACAACCACCTGACTGGAGTCTTCCTTTTGAAGTTTTTGTTGATGCTTCTGATTCAGTAGTTGGTGCAGTACCTATGCAGCAAAGAACACCAAAATACAGTTGTACGGTTCTTACTCCAAGTGTGTACCTGGCCGTACAGGTTGTACTTGTGCACAAGCTCTTCCTTGCTTTTGAAAGTCCATGGCAACTTGTGGAATGTGAGCAACGCCAATTGACTCGAGTCCACCTTCTGACCAACCGCTGCGAGCTGGTCCCGCACGACTTTCACCTTTGTCAGATGGTCATGCACACTATCATCCTCATTCATATCAAGATTATAAAGCTGGTGCTGAAGAGTAATAATACAGGCTGTATTATCGGTTTCATAGAGCTCCTTCAGTATGGCCCATGCCTCTGAAGACGTCTCTACCAACTGGATATGAGGAATCACAGCATCTACTGTTGTGCCAATCAGCATTGCTAAGGCTTGAGCATCCCTCTCTCCTCGCCCCAATCACTATCTTCCATAGCTTCCGTGCCAACAGATGGCTTCGGATCTTGACTTTCCAGATTGGATAGTTCATCCCATCGAGCTTTCCAGCTTCACCAAAATTGGGAATAAATGAAGAAGGAAGATGATTGGAGAAGGAGGAAGGACGAGCAGTGGGTGTAGAGGCTTCTGAAGGCTGATCCATCTCGGTGAATAGCAAACTGAAAAACTGAAGCAAAAAAAGATGTACTGATCTCCTGTGCTAGCCTGAGCTGAAAACAGAATCGCCTTTTTGCCAAGGGACTCCTTCCTTCAGAGAGTGCTTTGATCAAGAAGAGTTGAGAGCCTATGGCTCTGATACCATGTTAGAAATCAAGAGGGAAGGAATCACTCAAACCTCCACCCAAGATCTCTCCAACTCTTACACACACTCAACTCAGAAATAAATATGGACGGAGAGAGAGAGAGAGAGAGACCAGATGGTGGGCAGAAAAATAGCTCTAAGGGAGCAGTACAAAACACAGCAGACTGTTGGAGAAAACTGATGGACTCTCTCTCAATGGAGGAGTAGGCCTTTTATAGGCACTGCCCAGGCCCCTTGAGTTGACTGACCAGTAGGGTCGGTACCTTGTCTGGTGGCCGACCATATGGGCCCTAGAAAACTGACCTGGTCGGTGGCCCTGGTTGGGTCAACTTGGCCTACCACAGGCCCCTATATAAGGGTGCCCTGTGCAGCTAGTGTGCGCTGCTACAGGAGCCTCCATGTGAGGCCTAAAGCCCTGTTTTACTTGCTGTTGCAGGCTGCAACCAGCCCGTGTGCTGGTTGCCTATGATGCTGACTTGAGTCTCTCTCTCTCCAGCCCTCCTACCTCTCATTGCCCCTTGTCCCCTCAAATCGGGGGCTCACAGGTGGGCACAGTGAGTTTCTAACAATAAGTGGATTGGACAAGAAAAAGCTTGGTAGAGTCTCTAGGTATGCTTATGAAGCCTATCTTGGTGGATGATCCCATTGATCGAGCCTTTATTTGTTTGATGAGATAATCAATCATGCCATGGCTTAGTTGAGTCTTTTAGCGAAGCCATAGGATTAGTTAGGTAGCCACCTCAATCCACAATCATGTAGGCCATAGTATAGCTAAGCATAGTAGTGCCAAGTAACAATACATGGTAAAAGCATAAAACCTAGCCCAAACTAGCACATAGGAATGTAGATTGACATAGGAGTGTAGATTCACATTCCTCAAACTAGCATGTGGATGGTAGTGTGATTAGAATCGAGCGAAGCTCAAACTTTTTTAGGGAGAGTAGATGGCAGATGAATTGTGATCAAAATACATGTACTTAGCAACGTCTTGTAGCATGTAAGAAGTTGACCAAGAAGAAGGAAGTCTAAGTTTATAGTAGTGAATAGGTGAAAAGCAAATCAAACAAAGCTTGCTTTATTAGCACTGCCTCCTTAGTGCCATAGTGGAGGATTGAAACTCTTTTGTGAATTTTCACATGTTATTTTTTCTAGTCTATTTGGCCTCACACTTTATTAGCATTGCCTCTTAGGGGGAGTGCCATCGTGGAGAGTAATTTTTTTAAAAATAAGGTTGCTTAGGTAAAAAGGTTTAGTTGAGCTAAGTTTAACCATAAGCTTGAATTAAGACTATGAGGCTCTTTATGTAAGTTATGTGCACTTCCCAATATACAAGGATTATGCCACTCTACCATGATCACTTCCATGCTACAAATAAGGGAATACATAGTCATTTTAGGGTACTTTTAGGGTTCATTCCCAACCACTAAAAAGAGAGCCAATGCTATCTATTTGTATTCATAAAATCTTTATGAACATTATCATGTTCAATATAAGGATAGGAGCCAGCTCAATGGGTAGTCTCAAACAAATATAAATACTATTCGAATTTTGACCTTATGCAAAAGCTTTTTTTTTAACACAAAGTAAAACTTGATTATACATATAGATGGGAATCAGGTCACCATTGTAAGTATGTATTTAGTAATTAAGTTGAAAATATTCCCTTAGAAAAATAGCTCAATCAACATAGTACCCATATTATATATCCAAAATTTACAAGATCTCATTCATACCATTAGATTTTTTTCATCACTTGTCATGAGTATTAACCTTAATTGGAATTATGTATTTGGGTCAAAATAGTTTTTAGTATAGGATATAATGGAGCAATACATTTATGTAATATCTAGTGATCATAGTTTCTAATATAGGATAAAATGGAGCATAGAGTAATGTTGTCATTCAAAATGATAATATACCTTCCTTGACCATATACAAGTATCATGCATTCATAAAAAAAGTTAGTCATAAACTGCAATATAATGTGCCCATAATTAAATCTTCACATGTTAGAATGTGAGAAAGGGAATAATTTAACTATGAAATCAGGGATCAATGTAGGAAATGGTCTTCTATGCACACATATATGCTAAGGGTCCATCTAATACAATATTGGAAATTGATGTGAGTATAAGTGTATGCATCCATCGGTGATGTATATGAGTGTATGCATCCATTTGTGATGTATATTGTTGTACTAATCCATGGTGCTTTACGGCTTGAGTTGTTTGTAGCGCAATTAATCACAACAATGTTGTATTTTTTAAAAGAAAAATGCCATAAAAATTTCATGCTGCAAAACACACACAAAAAAATGGCATTTGTAGCATTAATCCAAGCATTTCCTACAAGCAATCTCCATCCCTCCCTTTCCTGCTTACTCTTTCGGCCACCTCCACCCTCTTGTTGCCCTTCAAGACTGCCTCTTGCCTCCTCGCCTCCTTGCTTCCTCACCTCCTCACCTCCTTGCTTCTTTGCCTTCTCACCTCCTTGCATCATGCTTGTTGCTGGCAATTCCAAGGCTGTCCCTCCCCTCATTGGCGAGCTCCTCTACTCCTCACATCATCCTTCTTTTCATTTTGGTGTCTCTAATGAATAGCTTGGGGGTCTTGTTTTTGGAGGGGGGAAGCATAAGAATGGCAACACCTTAATGCGCTGTCATTTTTCGTGCTTTGCCACCCAAAAACAAGACCTACAAAGCCCTTGCTTAAGCTTGAATGAGCCTCTTGATTTTGGGCATGTTAAGCCATTTTTTACCATTATACCCCCAAAATCAAGAGGCTCAGCTTAAGCAAGGGCTTTGCAAGCATTGCAAGTACAGTAAATGAAATCAATCATATTAGGAATTCGTAAACTCAATTTGGGAATGGTCAGAATACTTTGTCTTTGAATAATGCCTTGGATCATGGGATGGGGTCCCATGAACCTGCTGCCTATGATGACGAATGGTTCTGCCCTCGACTAAAGGTGACGTGTGTAGTAGTAAAAGGATAGCCCTCATGGAATCTCTAAGGGGTCTTGATTTTGGCCATGATTTGCACATTCTAGCACTTGAGCCATACATCAATTTCCAACACTTGAGGCATATAGTGGCTTTGCCCACGCAACGTTTCCAGCTGCAATCCAAGCATCAAGCAATCTCATATTCTGTATCCACAGACATCATGAGGGGTAGAGCCTCTTTTTGGTAGTCTCACTAGCAATATGTATTGAAAAAAAAATGTATTCAATTATTATATTCTTCCTTGCTATATGAATGCTCTTGATGCATCCAAATTGTAGAACTACTTCTTAGTTATATTGTATAATAACCTCCATATGTATGCTCGTGAGACAACAAAAAAGAGACCTGGCAACCCAAAAATGATAGCGCATTGATGCACTGCCATTTTTGGGCTACTAGGCCTCTTTTTTAATGTCTCCTGAACATAAGAACAAGCACTTGTGTTCCTTACCTTTCTTTCCAATGGGGGTCTTGATTTTGGGGGTGTATGCCAAAAATTGATAAACAACATTATTTGATGCATATAGTTTTATTAAATCGATAAAATAGGCATGAAAACATCTAAATTGGCTCTTGCCATTTGATTTGATGTATGACATGACTCCATTTGGATTTGTAATTCCAAAGATACGGGGTCTTACTTTTAGGGCTTGAATGCCTAAAATAGGCAGCGCATCAATGCGCTGCCTATTTCATACATTTAGGCCTCAAAAGTAGGACCCCATGTAGGACCAAATGAGGTCCTACTTTTGAGGCCTAAATGCATGAAATAGGCAGCACATTGACAAGCTACCCATTTCAGGAATTCAGGTCCTAAAAGTAGGACCCCGTATCTTTGGACTTACAAATCCCAATGGGATCATGTCCTATATCAAATCCAACAGCAAGAGCCAATTTAGATGGTTTTCATGCCTATTTTCTCCATCAATCAAAACTGTATGCATAAATATATACATCAAGATTTGCATCAATATATGCATCAATATATACATATGTATGTATGTATATATATATATATATATATATATATATATATAGATACATACATACATACATACATACATACATACATACATGTGTGTGTGTATACACACACACACACACACACTTACACACACACA
>NC_141596.1:40833558-40953558 GCF_047967505.1 Dipteris shenzhenensis | reverse complement strand
GTTAAAACAAAAGGTTATTTGGATTATATATGAGTGGGGAAACATGCTATTGAATGTCTTTTAGGAATGTTCATGATCCAAGATTTGTAATGAATCTCCACATCCACCATCCTTTGGAGGGACTAGTCCACTTGGGATATTATGATGTCCTGGCTCGCCGGCTTCATAAGGATGATGAACCACAAACCATTACTGTCTGCTGGTTGGGATACAATGCAACCATGCGGAGATGGATTTTCTATTGAGGGCAAAATGGAGACTATACGTACACCTTTGTCTGCACTGTTGACAGCCCTTTGCATCTAAGTAAGTACTCTAACGAATGAGTTGGGCTTTATTAACATACAGGTATAAAATTTTTATGGCTCAATAATCATAGTCCCTAAATTATATTTTTGTGTGATGTTGGTCTAGATATGATAGTTGGTACTCCGTTGAATGTTCGTAGCGGGCGCGGACGTGGTGGACGCGGCAGCGGACGTGGACTACATGGCCGCAGGCTTTTCCTGCAATACATGGCCAGAGACTTTTCCCTTAGGGATGTTTGTGTGTCTATTGTAGATTTTGTATGTTCAGTTATGACTTTGTTTGCGGATGTGTATTTGGACATATCAGTTAGTTCTTTGATGTAGCTATTGCATGTTCGGACATGTGACTCCACTTTCGGATGTAATATTTTGAAGTACTATGTCACAGAGAAGTTTTTGGTTAGAGTATGTTGCTTGCATTTAAATGTTTGTCGTGTTTATAAAAGCTCTTTTGTTATATTGTTGGTTTAAGAGATCAGCATGCAAGCCTTGCCAGGAGTGCTAGCTCTAACTCTAACACACTTAATAACTTTGGTGATGTTAGTATTCTAATTTCAACCCTTTCCCTCAGTTACAAGTAACATCCCTCTCTCTCACACACTCTCTATCATTGTGTGTGTCTTCGCCTTCTCCTCGATGTATAGAACAAAAATTCATGACATAAAAATTTCCATAAATTGAACCCGAATTGCATGCATATGTGGAAAACGCATCTTTTTAATTTTGAGATCTGACATCTATGCTTCACCTTTACTATTGTGCAACCAACCCATGAGGTGCCTTTACTGGATAATCTATCTATTGAAATTAATGGCATTTTAGCATCTTGAGACCCAGCGAAGCGGGTCTCTAGCCCGTCGTAGACAGGTCAGGTTACTCGTCCATTTGAATTTTGAAGGGTTTCTTGGCCTCATCATTCTCCTTCACATTTCACATTAGTTAGCTCAACCTCACCGCTACATTTAACATTTTAGACTCTTTGTAGCTTCAATCCCCTGCTTGAAACCAGCTCTCTCTCTCTCTCTCTCTCTCTTTCCCCATGCCCACGTGAACAATAGTACCAACACGAGAGCACATGATGATGACGAACCACCAACACCAGAGCAACATGGTGTCCTCAACACCACTCTTGTATTATTGCAATTTTCAGCACTCTATTGCAAGGCAACGCTCTATGAACACTTTTGGATAACAAGTTGAACCACGTTCAAGTGACCTGCCATGAAGGAATTAATAATAGGAAAGAGGAAAAGAAGGAGAAAAAGTTGGTATGACATTAAGTGGCCAAGAAAAAGGGGGACCAAAATAGAAATAAGAGAGAAAGGGGGAAGAAAAAGTGGAGCCTCAACGAATAACAAAAAAGCTAGAAATATTTAAAAAATAAGTGATTAGATTCTTAAGAGAGGAATCGTCAATATAGCCTACCTTACGGTAGGCCAAAAAGTATCCTCCAACACGATTTTGGACACTCATCCCATACCCATGATGATTCACTCCTTTCTATTCTAATTTTGCTCGTGTGTGAGCTATGCATGCTCTTGTTTGATTATTCTCTTTCTCTCTCTCTCTCTCTCCCAAAAAAAAAATCAATTCTCATCTCTATCAATATACTCCAACACTCCATAAAAGCTTAATAACATCGACATAATGAAGACATTGCTATCGAGCATATCACGTGTTTTCTTGTTTATAGACATTTTAGTGAAGTGAATATTATTTTCCTTTTTAGCCCTACTAAGGGTCTATTTTTAGCCGATCTTGGTCAATGGTTTGAAATTGAGGTTCGTGTTAAGTATTGTTTTAGTTTGTGTATCATAATCGTGACCTATTATAAGATGTTAAAGGTTGCCTTTCTTTAGTACTATCTCAAGTACTTTTCCTTTTAAGTAAGACCATTCAATTTGGCAATTTGAGTATTGTCGTACTTTGCTCATATGTATCCCTCTACAATTCTATATTCCTTATCTCATTAGCTTTGAACATTTTCGTCTCAATTTGGATTACATGTGGCATACAAAGTACGATTTGTTGAGCTACAAGAGGATGGAATATGATACTGGGGGGACTACACACACACACACGCATACGCACACACACACATACATACATAATGTATGTATGTATGTGTGTATGTATGTATGTATGTATGTATGTATATGTATATATATATAGAGAGAGAGAGAGAAAGAAAGAAAGTTAATTAAAGTCTTCGGAAGACCGATGGGTCTATGAGACTGATAGAAAACTGATACAAATCAAGCAAAAAGAGTGGAGTTACTAAACTAGCATCAACACCCATGTTGAATGCTTAGTGCTCATAAGTATTACATAGTCACATCATCAATAGTGACATCATCATCATCATCATCAACGTCATCATCATCCTGATACTCATCGGGTCAACCTCCATCAGGGATGGCTGGCACTACTCCATGCAAGCAACCCCACAAAAGTATATGTGTGTCAAGGGGATACTGCTATGTAGCCAGTGATAGAGCATTGGCGACCATCTGTGGGTGCCGCCCATCTCAGTCTCCTGGTAATGACTCTGCTCCTGACCAGGGCTATAGTAGCCCCTGTGGGCCGAGCCCTATGCATGAACATGGATGGGAGGTCACTCAGTGTGATCTGTATGTCCATCCGTTGTCAAGTGCAGTGTGCCTCAGGCTCTAGGTCTCTGTTGCGTCTGCTATCAGTGACTATAGGACGCGTGCGGTCTAACTGGAAGAACTCTTTGATCCTGCTCTGAAAGGGAATGGGTCCTATGTCTGAGGACTGTCTCTGCATCCTAAGTAAGTGCTCCCTATAGTGGACCACCTCATGGATGAAGGCGGCAAGGCATCCCTGGTCTGGGTATGAGAGAAGTCAGGATAATGACCCAAGACCGCAATGGTATCGACCGCAGATCTCGTAGTACATAAGTCATCTGAATGCAAAGTGCTCCTCTGACTCCATCTCCTTTGATCACATAATGTGCATATGCGTCTCTATTAAAGATAGTGTAAATTACACTATCCACATAGGGCATAGGAGCAAACCCTAACCCTAACCCTAAGGGGTTCACATGTATATCTTCATGTTCATTGTCAATACACTTAGTGTACAAGTAGCTTTATCATGTGCACTCCTCTCTCTCTCCCGCTCTCACTTCCGCTATCATGGTATCAGAGCACCAGGTGCTCCCACTCCCTTCATGAGTATCAAGCCCTCTTTGCAAGGCATCCTCCGTGTGAGAGAGATTTCTGTCAGAGAGAGTCAAGCCCTTACTTCATCAAGGTGTAAGCCCTTGCTTCATCAAGGCACGAGCTCTCTCTACGAGGCACCTTCGTTGTCTCTCTACCTCTTCTTGGAGAGCTCTATCCTCTCTTCAATTCGGTTTAAAAAGCTCATCATTCTGAGCTATGGATAGAGAGTTATGCTCATCTTGGTTTTCCTCCCTTCTTTATGTTCATTGAGA
This sequence comes from Dipteris shenzhenensis, assembly GCF_047967505.1. Taxonomy (NCBI): domain Eukaryota; kingdom Viridiplantae; phylum Streptophyta; class Polypodiopsida; order Gleicheniales; family Dipteridaceae; genus Dipteris; species Dipteris shenzhenensis. Next base: position 40,949,793 of record NC_141596.1, on the reverse strand, counting down.
GGGATTTAGTGTGTTTTCTTGGAGAGATTGAGAGAATTCTGTTCTTGTGTGAGTTCAATTGAGGGAGAAAGAAAAGAGCAAAAGCAAAACTAGGGCTCTAAGGCCTCGACTTCTAAGTAGCTGGAGCTCCAAGTTTCCTCAACACAGCCTCGGTTGCAATGCCAAAAAGGCCTCTACACGACCTCCATGCTCCCGTTACTCCTCTATAGTGGCTCGGAGCTTGGAGCTCTCCACCTGAACGCCTCCAAAGCTCCCACAACCACAAACTACAAGTGGCTCCAACAGCCTTGTGGGATCCAACGTCCAGCCTTGATGACTGACAACCCATGCAAGCTCCTACGCCAAAGTGGCTATAGCAGCTCCTCAACTGGCGACGCTTGCATCTACCATAGCCATGGGCTATAACGGCCAAACGAAATGAGCGCCTCATCTGCAAAGCTCCATTGAGCCTCCAAAGTGCCCTTCTCCAAACAGCATCCACTACAAGGCGCGCCTCAGTAGCATGCCCCTCCAACTGCTTCTCTCCATAGCAGCCTCTCCAACATTGGAGCACTCGAGTTCCTGCAACTCTCCTCCTCCAAAGTGCCCTTCTCCAAACAGCATCCACTACAAGGCGCGCCTCAGTAGCATGCCCCTCCAACTGCTTCTCTCCATAGCAGCCTCTCCAACATTGGAGCACTCGAGTTCCTGCAACTCTCCTCCAAACAATGGCGACTAGCCTGGCAACTCTGCCAACGCTCCACCTTCAACGACATGAGCACCAGTCGGCTCATTAGCACGCCTTCTCCTAGTGCCAAACAACACTGCCCATTAGTAACCTGCGGCTCCTTCGACAGCGCCATCCCTACACAACACTAGCACGAGCAGCAAAGGCATCAACAGTGCCTCAACAAGCACCAACCTCTCAACTCAGCACCTACAAGCACGCCTCCACAGATGGACAAAGCTTCCACGTCGATGCAAGCGGCAAGGTCCTACGACTACATAAGAAGTAACCTCAACACAAAGCTGCCTCCACTCTCCCAACAACTCAAGCCCCAGGAAACAAAACAACGAGCCAAGTGGGCCATCCATGCAGCCTCAACTCATGTAGCCCACCTTCAACACGACTCGGCTTACTAGATACTTGGGTCCCGACGGATGACAAGTGCCTATGCCCACGATCTCACATGTTAAGCCTGAATGACAGGAGCATTCTCTCAGCTCTATAGACCTTCTCAATGCTCCAGCTGACACTACTGAGCCCAAGCGCAACGTACCAAAATCTCCTTGTAGCTCCAGCAAGCCTCAATTGCGGAGGTCCAAGGCTCCTCAATGTCGACTTCAGCAAAATGAGCTTGACATTGACGCCAACGCCTTCTCAACACGGACTCTAACCAAGGGTCTCCTATGGAGCCTCTATCGCCATCCCGAAGGTTGCAACATGACGGAGCTCTTCACCATCAACGGAATCTATTCGAGATTCCATCAAAATCTCTTAGATTCTGACAGTGCACATGGCAACCCTATCCTCAAAGTTGGCCACACCTATGGTCACCTTTTTGCCACATGGAATTAAGGCTAGACTAGGGTTTGTTGGCCACTAGGTTGGGTAAGGTTAACCTTGATCAACAAGTGGACCATGGTTGAGTTGGTAAAGTGCCATGTGGCACCTTGCCATGTCATCATGACATGTGCAGTGCACAGTCAACTGCCACCTCAGCAGGCCACCTAGGCACAGTGCCAGCTAGGCACTCTTATCTTCCACAGGCACAGTGCATTTCTGCATGTGACCCTCAGGCTACCACATCACACTCTAGAAAGAGAACCTTCTTCGACCATTCATTGCCATAGGGTATGTACCAGTCTATGATGCAGACTTGAGCCTCATTGGACTTGACAGATCAGTTGCAAATACTTCACATGTCAGCATGGATCATCCCGCAGTTTCTTATCATGCACATTCCTCAGTAAGCCCTCAGCATGAGGCACACTTCTCGGTAAGCCCTTAGCACAAGGCACATTCGACAGTAAGCCCTCAGCATGAGGCAATGCCATCTACATCAGTGCAGACTGATTCTAGTGATGTACAATCATCACTCTCATGCATGGATCTGACTCCATCTTTTACCACAGATGCAAATACTCAACAAGAGTTCACTTATGATCATGCAGTTATTCAGTAGGCAAGTCCTCAGTATGAGGCACTCATATCTTCTACCGCATGCAGAGATACATGCCAAGTTGCATTCAGCTCTTTAGGTGATTCCATTCCAACATCCATCACTGATGCTTTCACCTCTGGCATAGAGCTTACCTTGGGCTTAGTTCCCATTAGCAATTCAGATCAGCACATCAGTCTTCAGGACATTCCAGCATCGGCTCAAATATGCCACATTGCACCCTTGGATCTAATGATCACCACCTCTTTCGATCAATAGATCATTCCTCAGCCCAAGGATACCTATGCATCAGTGCGGTCCTGCCCCAAAGTAGTGGACATCATCAGGCTCAGCCACAGCGCAACCTGGGGAACCTCAATGTTTCATCATGCAATTATGGCTATTGTATACAGTCCATACTTGATGCACATTAGTGGTTGGATCCATGACTATAGATCAGTCCCTTCATCAATATTCCATGCCTCATATGCCTCAGGGACATCTTATGCATTCGCAATTGTATTTCAGGCTTCTAGGCCTTTATACTATCAGCCCCTTCTCGATGAGCCTATGAAAGATGCTACATCCCATGCCGATGGATAACTAGCCATGCACACATCATATGACCTTCAGCTCATGACAATCGAGCATGCAGGTTTGTCAGGTTGTTGTACCTTGTCAGTTTTATGGGCCTCTTCTTCAGTAGAGTAGCGTATCATACTTGCACCTTTAGCCCTAGATTTTTAACCCCTGAATCACTCTATCTACATTGACTATGCGGTCTTCTTTGACCCTGCATCATTCGATAGAGATTATTCTATTGCAGCATACCTCACACATTGTTGTCAATTCTTTTGGGTTGGTAACACCCTCGTATGTCACAACCTATCGGATTGTTTCTCCATAGCTACATCGACTAGCCTCACATCCGGATGCCTCTTCTACAGAGCAACTATTGTACAGCCCACGGTGACTTATGACATGTTCAGCATGCAGGCATACACGCAGTCATCTTTTGATCGACCAGTCTTTGATCCAGGTGGACTTGACTTTTTGCATATTTCCTTCCTCTTCCTTTCTGCCTATCTTCTAGGTTTTATTCCCAAAGGCGAAGGATGACCTACAACTTAAGAGGGGGAAATCCACATCTATACAGGACCACATAAGTTGTACTCATTGTACATGCTTCCGCTATGTAGTCACTGTGCTCACATACGCACATACTACTCTGATTTCTTTTCAATTTTCTTTTCAGTTTTGGATGCTATCATATGCACCAAACGAAATCCACAAAAAGGTATTGTACATGCACCCTCTACTTACCCAATGCAATTTAAGAGGGGGTGTTAAAGATAGTGTAGATTGCACTATCCACATAGGGCATAGGGGCAAACTCTAACCCTAAGGGATTCACATGGGCATAGGGGAAAACCTTAACCCTAACCCTAAGGGGTTCACATGTATATCTTCATGTTCATTGTTAATACACTTAGTGTACACGTAGCTATATCGTGTGTACTATTCTCTCTCTCCCTCTCTCAATTTTGCTATCAGTCTCTCCCTGGGTGTCCCCTCAGCTCGCTCACTCTCAATACGGAGTCGGTGTGATGAAACTTGAAACTGCCCGATAGAGATTCTCAGTGAGTGTGGCAGGTGGATCCAAGTATACTCTAGTGGGACAATGAAGCCCTCCTTAGAGATGTGTAGATAGTGGTCTCTGTAAAAACTGAGCTTCACTGGAAGCTCCCTCGGCTCCAACCAGGTCCTGAATGTGTGTAACTATAGTAGATCTTCTCAAAAACTCGGCCCAAATGATGTGTTGTGGTACTGATGTCTTACTTCGGATCATCCGCGAGAGCAAGAGGATCTGTAATCACTCCACTCAAGCCCACTCTGTGTCTGAGAGATCCGGCCCCCAACAAGGGCTGCCGTACATGCCTACTGGTCAAACCAAGGAGTCGATGCTTTTGGATGTACTATTATTGACTCTTTGCTTTTGGAATATACAATTATCAATACTCTAGATGGAAAGCAAGAGCCACCATCTAGAGGGGGCAAATTGGATCCCATGAGGCATCCTCTCTCTTCTTTCCTTCTTATTTCCTTGTTCTTGGTTTCTATGGTTTAGGTAAAAAATGAATTTGTGAGCATGTCTGATCCAATATTTGTTAGAGTGGTATCAGAGCCTAGCTATTCTCTACGTCTATGGCAAATGAGCCACATGGTTTTTGCGAATCTGATGGTCATTCATAGATTCATGCTCTAAGCTGGTCTGTGGCAAACAAGCGACATGTTTTTTGTCAATCTGATGATGATTGTTCACAAATTTATGTTCTTTAGGATCCTTTATGATCACTAGGTTTTGAGTTCATATGCGAAACTTATCAAAGATGCTTCAAAAACTGATGCTGCAAGTGCTATTGACAAAAACGATCCTCACTGGATTGTTCAAAGGATATGCACCGATTATTTTGAGTGGATGGATCATTATATTTTGACTTAAGGTGAGAAAGTTATGGTTAATTCTTTTCACTGCGTGCTGTTAATGAATTAGTAGAAGCAGTCTTTGGACAGGAAGATGGAGAGCCACAACCAAAGATGACTTAATCTTAGGGCATATCGACAAAAAAACGGTTCATGTTTTCATAGAATGAATGAAATTTGAAGCAAAAGTAGCATCATGTGATTTCAAGCATGGAAGTCATACAAAAATTGCAATAGGAATGTCCCTCTCCTAGGCAAAAGACCAAGGCTATTTAGTTTGGAAGAAATAGAGGGGGTCCTAAAAGAATTTCAAGGGATAAAATTTTTGCACAACTGTTTTCAATCATGAGACTTGTGAAGCTACTTTAACAAAGTATTTGCTCAATTAAGGTGAAGAGTGCATCTGAAGACTCAAATCAAGGTAGAATTTAAAGCCACAAACTGGCCAAGCAACGAATTGGAAAGCATGTTTAGTAGCTCTTCATGACAAAGAAGATATGCATTCTTTCCTCCATATTCTCATTTTGTTTTCTTCTAGTATATAGGTTTTCGTTCTCTCTTAGAATTATTTCACATAGAGACAAGAAAGAATGGCGGCTTAAGGGTGATAAAGAGTGATAGATCATATTAAAGTAGGATTATCTAGGTGAATGATGATTGAATAATACTTCTCCTTTAAAGATTGAAAAAATATTTCTTTGAATTCTTAAACGAAGATAAGGAGATATTCAAGTAATAAAATTATTATATGACATGTATGGTATGCCTTACATGACATGTATGGTATGCCTTATTCAACTGAATTGGGAAAAGGTAAAGAGAAGAAAAACCATATGGTTGCTTTAGATAACATGATGACATTCTTGCTAAGCAAGATGGGGATACATGAATATAGTTAGAAATATACCTTTTAGCTTTGATAAATACTTTTTGATATTGCATTTATGAATAATGAAAAAAGTTGGTTATGCTAGGTGATATCTTGTAAATATTTTCTAGTAGCTAAAGAAAATACATATTGGATCATTACTAGCTACCAAGTTAGATTAAAAAACTTTGAAGTGTGATTAGAGTCTAATGGTGTACATATTTTGTTTTGCTAGCCACAAATTAATGTATGTTACTTATTGTTACACACATAGTTAGGAAAATACTTATAGAGTTAAGTGTTATAGATGTTGAGAAATATGACAAATGTAATGCTTGGGCTTATACCTCAAGTAACATGAGTAGTGAATTAATGTGGTATAGTAATTGCTATTGATACAAGATAAGAATTTTACTCTCTCTTGGGTAATGAGAGTTTAAGATCTTTTAATGATACTTTTTGACCATCTCAATGATGATACTTGAACCTGAATGCACATTGATCACAATTTGAAAAGAAAACTAAAATATATATTTCAAATATTTGCTCAAGTTTAAGGATCATCCGAGAGATAATGCTTAGTGGATGCCTGAGTGGTTCTTTTAAGCTTCTCCAAACCTCCTCACTTCCTATAATCAAACATGCAACTGAGGTTAGTTGTAACCTAGGCAAGAGGGATGTTATGGAAATTGTATTTTTGATATTTCTTAATATGAATATTATTTTATTCAAGTGCTACTATGCCAAAGTATTCCATACGAGGGCACCGAACATGGCGAGGGTCCTAGGGGATGCCTTGTGTGGTTTCGATGGGGATGCCTAACTAGTTTGTGATTTGCCATGCTAGATGGTCAATATTGTGGGTGATTCCATGTTAATACTGATGTTGATAGTGTTATTGATGTTATGTTTGATTATTGTTCTTTGAGCGCAATTATATTGGGATCGGTTGATTTGGTGATTTGTTCAATTTATTGTTAATAACTAATGTAACTGGTAGCTTGAGTACAGGTGATGGAACTAATGGCGAGGATTGGAATAAGCACGAGGGTACCAATCAAGGTGTCGCATGGTGCATGCTATGTAGCCATGGGCCAAGATGGTAAAATAATGAATAGTAAGTGATGGGGTAGTTTTTTATCAATTGTGGATGAGGGCATATTAAGCCTTGTGATATTTTGAGCTAGTGAAGCTATGTTCAGTAATCCCTCCAATTGTGGACAAGGAATGCTTTTGGAGGTACTATTACTGGCTCTTTGCTTTTGGAATATACAATTATAAATACTCTAGATGGGAAGCAAGAGCCACCATCTAGAGGGGGCAGATTGGACTCCATGAGGCGTCATCTTTCTTCTTTCCTTCTTGTTTCCTTGTTCTTGGTTTCTATGGTTTTGGTAAATAATGAATTCGTGAGCATGTCTAATTCTAGTTTTTTATACAATTTTATTGCCCCCTTGTACTCTGACTCTCACACACACAATCACACATACATAACACTTCCCTCTCTACTTACACACTCACATGCACAAATACACACACCACCCCTCCTTTCATTAACAATTCACACACACACACACACACACATACTTCCCCTAACACTTAATTACTTATGAGTTACTTACCCCTCTTTTTACCTTCTCCCCCCCCCCCTCCCTCTCCCCTTGCCTCCCTTTCCTTTCTCTTGGAGTTTTTATTATGGACATATTGAGCTTACCCCCCCCTCCCCTTCTTGTCCCAAGCCAACTTTTCCACATCTCCATTTGATGGTCTCTTTTTGTCTCCCAAAACTATGCTTCATAAGCTATTTTGTATGAGCCCTAATCATGTAGATAATTGCTAGGTAGCAAAGTTACAACCGTTGAACTTGATGATAGTGGCCTCAGCCTTATTTTTTTTCAAAGTGTCCATGGCTAGCACTTAGACTTGAGATGATCACACACAAATCTTTTGCATAGTATTACTTAGCAGGCTTAAAAGCAAGCCTTGACCAGCAGTATATCTATTGACAACCTCTTTCTATGACAACTGTCGCTTCTTGGTCTCGTATATTTTTGTGGGCAAGCTGAGTGGACTCAAAAAGGGGCCCTTTGGAGAATTACTAAAATATTAGAGGCTTGGATAAGAGATTATGGTATCCATGAAGGAGATCATGCCATGTGGATTCTATTAATAGAGGCTCCCCAAATCTAGAGGAAATTTCAGGTTTTTTTTTAAAGACCCCAAAAAACGTCATTGGTGCTTTACAATTAAAAATTATCTTTGGCAGGCTTGCCCTGAACATGTTAGGATTCCTTGTTTTCCTCCCATGGCAAACTATCCCCTAGCTAGAACTATGCTCACGTTTTCCATTTGATTCAACCATTTGGCCCAAACTTTGTCTTCCTAACTAGCTCTCTCCCTATTCTCTCTCTTCCAAAACGTTTCAAACATTCATTCCTACCACTTTCTAGTATAGCTGGTTTCAAAATATCTTCATTCCTCCACTCTTGATTAGTCATTCTCTCTCCTCTTTGCTCACGTTTTTCTTCCACATTTGAAAATCTCTCAGAGAAACTTCTGGCCAAGCTCTGTTCATCCATCTTCTCTTCCATTCATTCTCTACTTATTTCACTCTCTCTTAGGAACCAAAGTTGCGACCTAAATCTGGTTGGAAGGAGTGAGAAAAACGGCTCTCTCATTTTCGATTCTTTCCCTACCTTTTTGGAGTATAGAGAGTCAAACTGGGCTCTAGTTGCACAATGTCGAATTTAGGGTTTGTAGGGGGGTTTTTTTGCATACAAATCATGCACATGGTTGCTGATGTCTCAATGGCCTCCCAAATATGATTTTTTTAACATATTATTTTTCTATGTTACAAAACCATATCCCTAATTTTTTCCACAAATGGAGTTGCAGGGGCAAGTCGTAGTGGCAAGATGTCCTAGGTTTAAAACCATAAAATTTGGTTGGGTTTTGTACTCTAAATAGGGCTCTGGTCGCACGATGTCAGATTTAGGGTTTGCAGGGAGTTTTTTTACATACAAATCATGTACATGGTTGATGTCTCAATGGCCTCCCACATATGATTTTTTAAAAATATTATTTTTCTATGTTATAAAACCATAACCCTAATTTTTTCCACAAATGGAGTTGCAGGGGCAAGTGGCAGTGGTAGGATGTCCTAGGTTTAAAATCATAAAATTTGGTTGGATTTTGTACCCTAAACCCTAAACCCTATTTTTTTCCCTACTAGTTGAAAACAAAGCAATGATATTTGTTGCTAAAATGGAACCTAGACTACCATACTATCCTTCTTCATCTAGCACAATGAACATTGAGTCATAGAAGAAGATCCCATCCTTTTTTAATTCTGATGGTGTGTGACCTTCATATTGAAGACTCCCGATCTCAACATGGACATGCAACACCCCAATTATGCATGCTGCAGGCTCCCACTCTTTGTAAAGTAGATGGATATAAATCTGTAAAATAAATACAAGGCATAAGACAGTTGTGTCAAAGTCCCCAAATAAATGCAAATACTCTAAAATGCAAATGAAGTACTAGTGCACTTTGAAAAACTTACAATTGGGCTTACGATATGGAAGTCATGCATTTGAATTCACGTATATGTTTGCATGGGTAAAGACGTGCTGAATATATACCTGTGTCACTGTGTTGCTACCAGGAGAAATTTCAAAATCTAAGATTCTTCCCTTCCAATGTTTGGAGATGTCCATTGCATCCTTCCAACCCACTTTGTAGCACCCACGATTAGTGGCTTGCATTGTGATCCAAGAATATTTCCTGTAGAGCTTAGGAATCCATTCCCCATGCTCATCCTTAACATTCTTCAGTACAACAGACTGTAAACTACTTCTATATCTATCATTTTCTACTTTCATAGTTTTTGCCCCTGTACCATATGATTAAAATTAGCTCTTTCTACCGCTTTCTACTTCCATAGACCCTCAAAATTTATGTCTTCTCTTCTCTCTTTCTCTTTCTTTGCAAGTCTCTCTCTCTCTCTCTCTCTCTGTCTCTCTCTCTCTCTCTCCTTTAACTAAACCTCTCACAAAAACAAACAAAAATTATTTCAAAGAACATAGAATACTTCTATCTCTCTCAGTCTGTCTTCCAAGATACCCCTCACACAAACAAACATCAAATTATTTTGAAATACTTAGTTTAAGATATGCTCTCTTCCTACTCTGTTTCTCCATAAACAAAGAAAACATTATCAATATTATATCACTCTCTCTCTCCCTCCCAAAACTCTTTGATTAGGATCTCTTTTTCTTCCTTCTTTCTCAAATACTTCTAAAGCCTAGCAATTTGAAATACAATCTCTGTCTCTCTCCCTCAATCATCCCTCAACGAAAGGAGTGAGAAAAACGAGTGTTCTATCATTTTTCGCTCTTTCTCTACCTTTTTGAGTATAGAGAGAGGGGATGATATTAAGGTTTGCAAGGGGCTTTTTTGCATACAAGTCATGCACATTGTTGTTGATGTCTCAGTGGCCTCCCAAAAATAGGGTTTAGGCTTTAGGATACAAAACCCAACCAAATTTTAAGGGTTATGGTTTTGTAACATAGGGAAGATAACAGGTTTATGGTTTTTATTTAGGCCACATGGAATATAATTAGTTTTACGGTTTTTTCACATATGAAAAATAATATGTTTAAAAAATCATATTTGGGAGGCCACTGAGACATCAACAACCATGTGCATGATTTGTATGACAAAAAAACCCCTGCAAGCCCTAAATCTGACATCATGCGACCAGAGCCCAATTTCTATAAGGATATGTTGGTTGTAGGATATCTTATGGGTTGATGAATATACCAGACGCAAGAGTGGAACCAGAGGGTCTTCTGGTGGGGGGATGACTTTGATCGGCCACTACATCAACAGAGTGACTCAACACATTTTGGTGTTCCATCGCATCGCCGGATGGAAAGCTGAATATCATAAAGTTTAGGGTCCTCAGTTGGATGGTGAAGATGAGGCCCATCCGTCCTACTGCAGATCGTGTTGTTTTGGTTAGGCATCGTGTAGCTTTATTTTTGTTCTTGGCCACACGATCTGGTCCTCTCCATAGTATCATAGCTATTGTAAGGCTAGCTAGCATTACAGATCCCCAGGCTATAGAGAATGAAATTGTGCAACCCTCTCTACTTGAGCAAGCAAAAAAGGGAACTGAGCCAAGCAGAAAGAAGTGTAGGCGTAGACTAGAGTAGCTTGTGCATTTAAGTGGGTGCTCTTTGTAATACTACTCTATATCAATAAAGAATACCATTTTCAAATTATTTTATCTTCTCGCTACAGAACATTGCTTCCTTTTCCATGTTAAGTAAAATTGAGTATTATTCCTTTTGCATGTTCTATTAAGATTCGATGTTTATTATTTCATTTTGCTATTGTATACATCATTAGAAAGTCTTTCATAAGTAAATGCATGTAAGTAAATTAATAGATTGCAAATACAATGAAAATAAATTTGAGATTGTACATACAAAGCCAATTCAAAAAAAGACATTTTATTACAATGAAAATAAATTTGAGATTGCACATACAAGACAAATCAAAAAAAGACTTTTTATTATATTGAAAAGAGGCTGATACAAGACAGATGCCCATAGGCAGAGTACATGAACTCTAACTATCACCCAAGGCAGAGCATACAACATTCGTAAGTGCCCTTGGGGTTCCTAAGATGGACAATAAACTGCATGTCTTTGGCGGTCACCATGACCCTTTTCTTATGGATGGCAACAAACTGGGTGTCATCCATGAGGTAGATCTACTAGGTAGGCCTCAAATGCATGCTGCATGGCAAGCAAGGAGTCCCTAGAAATACGCTAGGGAGCCTTCACAACTCTGCACCTATAAAACCAGGACGTTGAGCCATTGTTGAGGTCCTGCATGACCTCGCGTACCCTTGCGAAGCTCGCCATCGGGATGAACAGATCGATGGACTTTTGAAACTTTCTGATCTCCTAACGTGCCACCGTCCCCGGCTTGAATCTGTATCTTCTCACTGGAGGAGGGCCTCTTTGCCCTTGATGTGGAGGGCCTCTTCCTGGATGTTTAGGGACTCTTTGCCCTAGACTTGGAGCTCAGTGTCCTCTCCCCCAGTTGCATGGACCCTGATTGTCTATTCTTGCCTAAGTCCTCTGCTCTGTCCTTCATTGTTCCTCTTCGACGCGCCCCTCCTCTGTGTTCTCTGATCCATTGGCCTTTGCATAATGATCCTCTTGTGACTTCCTCTATCCCTCTGTCTACGGGCCTACTCCTTGATCTCTATCTAGCTTCCGGATTGGCAGTTTCTCCCTTCGAGGGGATCATCGAGGGGAGAGGGGGGGATGCTATCACTCTATGTCTTTGAATCTGGAGGTGGGTCTTGCTGTGCCAGTCTCCATGGTGCCTTGATCTTGGGCCTACCCATGGGGGGTGGAGAGAGTGTGCGAGAGAAAGGGTCAGGTGGCAAGAGATAGCGTGGAAATGTCAGGGGCAAGTGGGAGGTGGTGTGGTATTGGAGAGCTATTTAAACAATGAAATAAAAATGAGGACCCATTCTTTTATATAGGGCCCAAAACCCTAATTTTAAAAAATAGTTATTTTAATGAAAACTCTAATAAAAGTAAAATTGGTGCAACCTTGAGAATACTTATAATTAACATCTAATAACTCAAAATTTCTCATTTATACTACAACTTATGGCCATTATATGTTGACTTTACTGCAAATCACATAACTAAAATTACAATGAAATTCTGAAACTTATGCATGGACATCCACATTGGAAGAGTCTACACCATCATTTTCATCTATCTCCACCCATATGCGCCCTTGTTTTTGACGGGTTGCATACCACCGTGCATGATTCTATCTTGCATTTGATGAGTTGTATATTCTTTTTTTACGTTCTGCATTAACATCTTGCACTGCATGGGACACCAAGGACTCTTTGAATGCTAGTGTTACAGCTGCTCTTATTTCGATAAACCTGTAGTATCACCATTGAACCAATTGAACCATTGGGCTTGACTTAGTTCTACCTCCCCCATGTTGGGTCGCTCTATTATATGCACAACATGCTTGCTAATGTGATCTTTCCATGCCGTGAGTGGACCACACTCCAACGCTTCCATAATTCCATGCCATGTGTGATGCATGCGCATATAAAATGTGCTGCCAAATAGAAAAAACAAATTAGTAAATATAGGATCATTCAATATGCACATCTCAATGTCCAAGCTAGAGATTACTATGTACTGTGTGAAATGATTCTTTCCCCAAGCTATCTCCATATTCCAGCTAAAGTCATTCATAGCATTGATGAAACACTATGCATCATCATCTTCGAATCTTTTCTTTTGTAGTAAAGGTACCAAGCTAGCAAGAGCTCACCACACTTGTGCCTTTTCCAATCTTTTTTGTCCCTTCCCCCCTCCTTCACAATAGGCATTGTGTAACTTTCTCATACATCAAACTCATTAGCACGTTTGAGCTTGTCATTCTTCCTCTTTGCAAAAATGAATTTTAAAGCCTTGACACCACCAAAGGTTGGCTTACAAGGAACATTGCTTGTTTTTCTAGATCTTTTCTCATATTTTCTCATCTTTTGTAATCTTTACTTGCCTAGAGTGTAGTCCCATATCTGAAAGAACCTTTTCAATTCTTGCAATCATGCTCTCACTCTCTTGTTGGGGTTCAAGTTATATGCATCAATGATGTACAAATGCACCAACTTTTCAATTATTCTCACAATAGCATGAAGCGCACAAATGTGTACTCGCTCAAGAGGAATTTCAAGAATTGGGCTCCATGATGGATCTTTCCCTGGAGCATCCCTATCCGATGCCTTAGTTTGATCTATCTCTGCAAGTTTAGAAGCCCATTGGTTTTGATTCTTTTTACCACCCTTTGCAGGTACTCTCGTTTGCATGCACGGTGGACAAGGATGGCTTGTATTTTCTCCATGTGCCACATTAAACATAAATTTAACAGTCTTGAGGTCAACAGCTAGATGCCATTCTACACAGTAGGATCCATAGCCCTCAACTTCAAGTAACTCGCCATTGTTACGACCTTTGATCACACTTGGGATATCGGTTTGGTCAAAAAACCACTTCAAATTTGAATGCGACTCTTTCGACCCCTTCAATGCCTCCACGTTCCTGGCTTGCTCTCTCTAGATTGTGCTCTTCTATGATTGAGATGTATCATCCCACTTCCTTGATTATTTCACCCAACACAAGAGTTAAACCCCACAAATCTAACTATTGCCCGCCCTACTTGCTTTTGTCATAGCTGATTCTCCTCCATACATCCTTTCGCACAACAACTCTGCCTCTAATCTTATGAGGTACACTTCGACTCCTACTGCAAATGGGTATTTCCATGGACTTAAAAAAAAAACCTCATGCCTCCTTCCCTATGTCAAGCATCAAGTTTTCAATGCAGTTTTCTTTGAAAGGGAATCTAAGCATTCAAAAAGTCCAACTTTAATAACTCTTCGTGGTCTAAGATCGCTAAGAAATCACACCCGGATTAGGATATCATCCAAGGAAGATGGGTTTCCCTATCTTGTTGAACTAGTATAGAGATTTGTATCCCAATGATGGCAACGATGCATCCACATATCACGACTTGCTTGCATGAAATGAAATACTCGTTTGTGAGGGGTTTGTGACAGGCGCATACATTGAATATCATGAATGCGTCTTAGTAGAACTTCTCCAGTAGATATGCATAAGGAAAAATAAAATTAGCACATGATTGAGAGAGTAGAGAGTGCTGCTGCCAAGCTCATATCTGGCTCCATATAGGCAATGCTACTATTTCCCTCCTAGGGAGACTCATGATTGGCAAGGTTATTCTACTCTCTCCGTATCCATCTCTATACCGGCCAAGCCCCTATTCCTAGACACTTTGAATTCAGCCCATCTAAGCTTCTTCTACCATGAGGATTGCATGATCAACAATGATGATTGATGTGCCAGTGAACATTAGTGCATCAACACAAAGATCAACATTGTCATGATTATCTCGATTGCATTAAGAAAACTTATGGTGTGGCTAAGGTCCAGTCCTTTCATAGTAGCCAATAGGTTAGTGTGGGCTAGGAGTTGGGAGTGGAAAAAAGTAGATGAGGAGGACAACTAGGATGCTTAGCAATAGGCCATGGCATATATATGAAGAAGTGGAAGAATCAAAAGCAACAAAGAAGCCTAAGTGGCAAGCAACAACAAGTCGACCGATTGTAGCGTAAAGAAACGCTTAGACCCCTTAGATCATAAGAAATCTAAGGGCTCCAAGATAAAAACGTGTCTTGAGGAGAGGCTAGCTTTTTGTTTGATAGACTAGGTTGGTCATGTAAAGACAACATTATTGTACCTGAAAACATTAGGGTAATGCCTTGAGTACTACGAGATATCTATGAGTTAAACATAAAATTTGCTTGTGAAATAGGATACACAAATATTTCCATTGATATAAATTTGTTGCCAGATTAAAGTATCGCTTTTCGTCCATTGGCAAACCAACAATTGTGAGGGAAAGGGAAACAATGAGGAAGACCATGCTGATGAAGCACATGGATCATCAAAGATAAGGGCGAGTGGTCTACTTACAAAATATGAAACAAGAATGCGTACTAATCAAAATAAAATTGCAATCCAAAATGAGTCTACCAACTTGTCTTGGAAGAAAGAATAAGGCACATCGTTAAAAGGACTAGTGGAATTGTGCATCTCAAGGGCTACACCAACACTTTTTTCTTGCATTGGTTATTTGCTAATGACTTGCAATATTCTAATCAAGGCTACTTTTCTACATAACATTTCTAGCTATGCCACTCCTTCGAGCATTGCATTTGCATAGGAGTAAGGAAGCCACAAAATTTGGAGGAGGAAGTAGACAAGGGGACCAAGGGATGGACTTTGCTTCATGGATTCAATACTTAACAACAAGAGAAACCTATGGAAAAATTACACTAGGTTGTGGATACTTTGCGTTCAATGAATTCTTTGAACTATACCTGATTAGAGTTTGGAAGGGAAGCAAGTTTCAAATCATCTTTGCAATGGTGAGCTTTTGCATGTCCTCAACAAAGAATATTCAAAGTTGAATTAAATAGTCCAACAAAATCAGGTTGTTAAGCTTTTGCTTGATATCAACATAGGTCTACATGCTAGTAGGTAACGCAATAGCATTGCAAGAGAATTCTCACACACAACATCTACCTAGTAGGCTAAAATCCTTTTTATTCTTTGTTTTGAACATAGTGGCGTTGGGGAGTGGATCTCAATTTGTCACACCCACAGAGAAAGACACTTCCTTTAATTGGATGTTCATCTTCTTCAACATGGTATTCAATAAAACAAATATATACCACAAATAATTCTTACATATTTTTTTCTATTGTCAAACTAGTCTTTCCCATTTGCTAGAAATGTGTTTTTTTTGCTTTGTAGGTATTAATTCCAACATAATCGCTATCAACAAAAGGAGCATATGAGCAAACCATTATAGGTAAACTTTTGAGATTTAAATTCAATAAAGTAGAACAAAAAGCTAAGCAAAAAATAGAGCTAAAAGCGAAGCTAAATGTAGGATTGAAACCAAAGCTGATGAGAGAGGGGGCACACCCTCTCATATTAAAAATAATTGGAGAGAAAGTGTGCCGCCTCTCCCCATACATCATCTATGCATTTTTCTTTTTTCTTTTATAATTTTTTTAATTTTCTCTTTGAATTTTATTATTTTGGATTTTTTAAAAAGGGGAAGGTCATCCTATTCATCGATTGAGTATGTAGAGTTCCATTTTTATGACGCATTCACACTTATGATTATACTTAGCGAGCCCTCTCTTTTGTTATGCATGTTCTTCTTAGTGAGCGAGAGAGCTAAGGAATCGAAAGATGATAAATGCATAATCGATAGATAATAACACCATCATCCATGTGATCATAATCAAGCTCATAATATCTAAAAGGTTGTGGTGATGATTACTTCCATATTATCGAAGAGAGAACTCACAAGCTCATACGAGCAATCTTTTAATTATGTATTTGTTGGTTTCAGTTTTAAAAAGTGCTAATCTTTGCTCATCACATATAACAAGGGAGTATAAGTACTCGTGAGCATTGCCTTCAAGTTGGTTCTGTCAAAGGAAAACAATTGTCAAGATGAATGAATGATTAATTTGCAACACATGCGATGGAAGCCGTGTATAGGAAAGTTCGAATGATTTGCCAACTCCGTGTGTGTGTGTGTGTGTGTGTGAGAGAGAGAGAGAGAGAATAGAAGGGGCAGAGTGGCAACAAAGTGCTAATAAAAGCGCTACTCTGACATTTACAAGAAGGATCAAATCCCCAACGGACCTTGTGTCACATCTCGCCTCTAAAATTTTTCTAGGTTTTCTGTGAACACTGTAAACATCTGATTGTGGCTGTCGGTTGTGAGTTGAATTCAGTCTACTTTGATCTGGACGAGACGAATTGTTCAACAAATCTTTGAATCAAACAGAGGCAAGGCCTTAAAAATGCAGAGTTTGGCAGTGTGGTTGTGTGCTATATGTAAGATGTGGTTGAAGGAGAGCAACGTTGAAGCAATCCTTGCTGAGGGAAATTGTAAATGGTTGATCGGCAAAGCAATTTATTGGCAGTGTGATTGTGAATTATACTTATTAAAGATCTGATTTTGCGGAAGACATGCAAATGCATTCTGTATTTCATGGTACAAGTGTTGCAATCTATGGTACTGTGATTGTGAATTATAACTGTTAAAGATGTGATTTTGCGAAGACATCCAAATGCATTCTGTATTTCATGGTACCAGTGCTGCAATTCTCCGAAGCTGGGACTGATTATTATCCTAAAGCTACAAACAATGATCGATCGGCAAAGCAATTTGTGGATTCCCTGTTCAAGATCTGATTTTTTGGATGACAGGCAAATGCATTCTGTGTTTTATGGTAAAAGTGCTGCAATTCTTCGAATTGCTGTGGCTGATTATTTGTCCTAAAGCTACAAACAATGATCGATCGGTGGCAAAGCAATTTATGGCAGTGTGATTGTGAATTTCCTGTTAAAGATGCGATTTTGTGGATGACAGGCAAATGCATTCTGTATTTTATAGTACAATTGCTTGCGATTCTACGAAGCTGGGGCTGATTATTGTTCTAAAGCTACAAAATAATGATCAGATTTTGACAGAAGGTGTGCTTGCTTCGGCGATTCGCAGTTCTTCCCAGCTCGAGTCATGGCGATAGGAATTCGCACCATGCCCTTGATCACCCCTCAAGAACAGAAAGTAGGCTTGCTTCGGTGATTAGCGGTTCTTCCCAGCTCGTATGGTGATAGGAATTCGCACTTCATGCCCTTGATCACCCCTCAAGAACAGGGCACCAAACGTGTACTCTCCATTGGAAGAGGCGGCCGCCCTCAGAACCACGGAGAATTGCACCGATTCCCCTGCTGGCACCGTGATTGACTGAGGTTCGACTTGCATCGATATGCCTGTTGGTGCCACATATGTTGCTGTGTACGTCTCGGTGTTGCTGGCTACGTTTGTCACTGTCCTTTTGACAGTTTGAATGTCTGAAAGGCTCGAGATGGTGATGGAGGGAGTGTTGAGATCTACAGGCTGCCCAACCTGCGAGCTGCAGCTTGAACCAGTCGCGTTGAGAACCTGGGCAAAGTCTACCTTCGTTACTGAGCAGATAAAATTGATATAGTCGTCGTAACCTGCCAAATTGAGAGATACAGAAATCAACCGTAGTGTGTAAGTAATCAATCATGTATACCAGATGGCATTAGCCAAGCACAGAATCACATTGCTCTCTACATGCCTGCATCAAAGATCAAGCCAGGGTCAAGAGCAGCAGTTGCATTCACGGCTCCACTGCCGATGTCGAACGGAGTAGCAGGATCTAAAACAAGAGCACCAGAGTCGGAGAAGCGCTGAGCAAGGAGTGGTGCCCCTTTATTATCGACGACCGAGGCAGTTGTCAGCATTGCCGAGGCAATGGCTGCTGGGCTCCAATTCGGACGCCTTTGTATCAGTAAGGCAGCAATGCCAGCAATATGGGGTGTAGCCATGCTTGTTCCAGACATCATGGCAAAAGTCTGACCTGAAGCAATCAACCAATTCATGCCTGCAATCAGCGCTTGAAAACCTTGAATTTTGAAACCATTTTGCTCTTTGGACCCTGGAGCTTACAAATTCCAGCTCCACTCCTGAAAATCTGGCTCCACTGCAAAGCATTCCCACTTACAAGTTCCAACTTCACAATGCACAGAACTTACCCTGAAAATCTGGCTCGTCTATACCAATCGCAGTCCACGCAGCCCATATCAAAGAGCCAGGCGCCAGGATATTAGGCTTTAGAATGTCTGCGTCTTCAAAGTTGAAGTCTTTTACATTTGGCCCTCTCGAAGAATAAAGAGCTACTTGTGGGGCGCCTCCCAGATACTCCGGAGTTAAACCATTTCCGATTTTGGCTCGGGCTCCAGAGTCTGTGATTTGTCCCGTTGAATCTCTTACAATCGATGAATTGTAATAGTCCAGAAGAGCCTGACAAAGTAAACAAACTGCAACGAGATTAGCCTCGCAGTGACATTTGACTCTAATTATGGATGCAATGTAGGAGTTTAGACTGACTGAATACAATGTCCTTTGTAATTGTTCTAACTTCCGAGTGAGGCAAATGATTGAAAAGCCAGCTACGAAATGCTTTAATCTGAAGGACATATAGCTGGACCTTGATGAATTACGTACAAGAGAGTTCTGCAAATCCGTTATAACAATTCCAGGAATCTCAATGGGAACTGGATTAAATTTTGTCCCAGGCAGGTCTGTTCTTGTGAGCAACACAAATCCCACAGCACTTAGGTTTTGAGCAGTATCTGAGACTCTCTTCACTGTTGACCCTCCATATATGAAGCTGAACGAGTACGTGCACATCAGGATTTTGCCTTTAACAAGAGCCTGATTGAAGGCCTCAGGTTGCTGACAGTTGCTAGGATTATATAAGAAGCCCGTGCTGTTAACCAGTGCATCCTCAGCTAGCATCAAATTATACATCTGATCTCCAGGGGTGGCAGCTGCCAATAATATATAATATTGAGAGTAGATGTTAGGAAAAGGGAACTGGTGCAATTCTTAAGCAAAGTCCCATGGTTTGTCCAACCATGGCTGATTCTCAGGCTTCTTCATGGCACGCAAAATCCAAAACTCAGTAAAATCATCGATCGAAGGTTATGGAAGAATTTCATTATGTGGGAGATTTTGCTTGCAAGTAGAGTTGGCACAGATGATGTGGGACTTACGAGCAAGTCCTGCCCCTGCCAAGTTAGCTCCATTTCCAAGAGAGAGTAAATTTGCGTAGTTCCTATCGTCGATTCCTGCAGCAACTGAGACAATCCATGGGCTAAAAGAGGTCATTGTTCTGGGATAAGGTCCACCGTTGCCTGCTGCCTGCACTACAAACACCCCTGCCTTCACTGCTGACAGGAGAGCCACATCAAAGACATTGAGAAACGTGGTGTGCATGCTTGATGGAGGACTGCTCGGTCCCACGGATAGGCTCAACACATCCACCCCATCCTTAGTTGCCTGTTAATTTATCCAAACGCAGAGTCAGTACAAATACATGAACCTGACAATCTGACATTAGGCAAAGAAGTAGGTGACTGGTGTGTCTAATAGAACAGAAGTTGTTTGATATGGTTGGGTTTAAGCTTTCAAGTCATCCCCATCTCCAAATTTCAGACAAGGCAAACCAAAAAACATGATGAGAGCTGAATCAAATTTGTTTATAAATTCCAGTTATCATAAGAACTGGCATGTTTATCTTCTCCCCTACTTTGCGGTCGTGTACTGCTAATCTTGTTGAGATAGCGCTGCTAAATTTTTAAGAGAGCAATAAACAAGTTCAATGCCCCAGCTTACCTGATCTATTGCTGCAACAACATCAGCTACGAAGCCTCCAAATTGTCTGTAAAGAGCTTTATATACAGATATTCTGCGAAGGAAGGTCGGTCCAAACAAGTGAGTCATACAGAGCTCTCTCTCTCTCTCTCTCTCTCTCTACGTGAGTCATATAGCGCTCTCTCTCTCTCTCTCTCTCTCTCTCTCTCTCTACGTGCAAGCACCAAGACACGTCAGTACATGATTGGTAAATGTCCTACACTACCATATCCACAGTCGGCAATTGTATGTGTCTAGTAGCGATGATGACTCGAACCAACAGCGATCCCATAATTTTACTAAATTCCCCCCACCCCCCCTTTCCCCAAAAAAAATTTCATAGCTAAGTGCTCACAAAGGGCTTAGAGTCCTAAATTTAAGCACACAATCCTTGTAAGAGTCTTAATTTCCCTACCTTGCACGAGGAGCCATTCCACTTGCACTACCAAAGTAAAAGCCATAATCAACGACTGAAATTCCACGGTTTCCAGCTGCTATTGAAGCAGTATGGCTGAAAGCAAAGCGACGATAGATTCAGTAATTTCCAATGCAGATGATGATCATGTCTCACCTTATCATCCTACAATTACTTACAAGCTGCCAACCTGCAAAGTAACCTGCATTGCGATTTACCTTCCGTGGCCATCTCCATCGAGTGGAGAGGCGAAATCAGTCGACGAGTTGAAGGCACCAGCTGCTTCTGCAGCCGCCGAGAAATGTTGTGCTCCAACAATTTTGCCATTGCAAAAGCTGCCATTGACACCACTAGCGGCTCCCTCGCATTTCCCATAAAACTTGTCTAAAGGTGGATAGGGGATGGAGCCGTCTGCCGAGAAGCTAGGATGAGTTGGGTCAATTCCTGTGTCAATAATGCCAATTATCACTCCTTCACCTGCACTTGTAGCTCCTCCATCCAAAGGCCAAACCCCAGTAGGGAGACCCAAAAAATCTGGCGTGTGAGTAGTCATCGTTCTGAGCTGCCAGTCTCTCTCGAGTTTTATCACCCCAGGCAATCTTCGCAAGGTATCTGCCTTTTGAAACCATCATAAGCATACGTTAAAGCTTTCCTATAGGGGACAAAGTATAATGGCTAGTGACGTTTTCGAATAAAACTATAAGGATTACGCGGCTAAGGCCTCCGAAGGTGCAAAAAAAAAGGTACCTGCTCGGCAGAAACGTCTATCGCGAACCCGTTGATGACATGGCTGTAGCTGTAGAGCTTTTTATAAGTTGCGGCTTCAAATGTGCTCTTCAAAAGGGTGTCGTGCTGGTTTTCCAACTGTGCAGAGTAGGCTCGAGCTGCTAGACTATCACACCAAAAAAAATCATTTTGATTAAAGACAGGCGTTAGTTTCACCGACCACTTATTACAAGCGGAAAACTTTGATCCACATTTCTGTTCCAAAAGAACTAATTTAGAAGTGCCGTTGTATAACAAGAATGTCGCAATGGCCAGAGGTGCACATGTCGCAAAGGCCATTCCTATCTTCCTCCTTAAGATTGGGAATACAACCAAATGGACAGGTGATGCCAAAACACGAATTGAAGGACACGCAGTGAAACAGAGGGAGAGTACCTCGAATGGAAAACCCTGCGATGAACCAAACCCCCTTCGGCAGCCTTCACAGAATATTTTACACCAGCAGCGGCACCGTCTAGTGTTACTATGTATACTTCCGCTCTAGCGCAGGCAAGAAGCACATTAATGAGCCAGAAGCAAACTTCTCTCGCGAGACAGCTGAGCCCATAATTAAGTCTCCTATCTGCCATAGTTGGCTCGTTTACTTTGAGAGTCTTTGTTCTTTGTCACGATACCGAAGAGAACCAACAGAATGGAAACAATCTTCCTACTGTTCGTAATGCGCTTTGATTATGCCGACATGAACTTTTCCAGGTATGAGCGTCTGTGTCTTTAGCCCAAGCTTACAAAATTCATGTACTTCTTGCTCTATCAGTCTCTTGCTGGTTTAGCTCACTTACAGGCCCCTTTCCCTTAATTGGTGATTGTTGTTTGAGTCGACATATGAAATTGCGGAATGGACGTCACAGTATGTGACCCAAGTACGAAATGCAGGATTTCGCAGCAATCAGAAGTGCGAATGTGGACAAGAAAGTAGAGGCACGAATCGCTCGCACGTATGTCAATCACAGAGGACCGTAAACACCGAACAAGAAAAGTAGTACAGGCATTCAATTTTGCTGCCAGGGAAAAGGCTTGATGTGGAGGGGTTTGCGTAAGGAAGGAAGAGAGATTGATACAGAATCGGACGGCGAATCGTGTGGAGCTTGGCTGGAGCCTGGGAGGGAGCCGAAAGTGGAGACAGGAGGAGAATGTTGGGCTCAAAGCTCAGTTAAAAGATCAAGTATAGAAAACACACGCGCGCGATCACAAAAAGCTCGGATGAGGAGAGTGAGCTCTCATCAAGAATCGGAAAAAGATGGTCACACAGGAGAATAGAGACAGAGAGCGATTTTCGAAGCAGGGAGTCATTCGAAAGCTCAAGAATGAATGAAGGGCACAGGGCGATTACAGAAGCCGAATGGAAGACACTGAGAACGAAGGAGGGGAAAATCTAAAGCTGGGGGAGGCAAGGAAGGGGCAAGCAAAGGCCTGAGCTTTTTCAGCGCATGGAAAGAGGTATACGAGATTGAAGCAGCATTGATGGAAGCTGAAGGAAAGCTGTGAGAGATGAATGATGGTAAAAGCAATGGGAACAGGCCCTGATAAGTACTACAGAGGGAGGCAATGTTGAGAGAGAGAGAGAGAGAGAGTCTAGATAGATTGGGCTTTTTGCATGTGGCAAACAAGAAGCAAACTTCAAAGTACTTACTCGAGAAAAAGAGCACACACTGTACACACACACAAGGAGGAGATTTGCAGAGAGAAGGAAGTCTTTCAAGAAGAGTGTAAATTTCTCAGGAAGGGAGGAGAGCAAGAACAGGAGGAAGGTGGAAGAACAGACAAAATAAGAGCTTTGGAAAGGAAGAAGAGAAGTCAAGATTTGAATGATGGGAAGATGTGATCACTGATGAGCTTATCAAACGGGCAATGGGAGTCTGCAGACACTCCACTGCACTACTAGGTACTACAGAAAAGAGATTGAGTGAAAGAGAGCCGTTGAAGTAGCCGAGGAGATGGAACAGAGTGTCCAGAGCAGGAATGTCAGCTTTGCAGAACTCACCCATCTACATTTTTCCTCTTGTCAAGAATCTCGTACCCCTCAAACTTTGTTACCTTTTAAGACTTTTTTGGCCGTTTGCTTCCTGCCCATTTGTTCCCTTCAACGACAATCTTTCATCTCTTCTGTTCTTCTTTTGCAGCTTTCCATGTTGATTGCTTTCACTCATCTTGCCTCCTCATTAGCAAAGCAGCTTTGTTCATCTAGTTTTAGCTGAAAAGTTGTTCATCTTAGCTGCTCATTTAGCAAAATCTTCATCTCAATTGCTCATAAGCAACTTTCATCGACGGAATACATCGTCTGAGTTTGCTCATCCACAAACTTTCATACACTAAATCCTTACTCATCTTTCATTGCTTTTCTCTCTCTCGATAGACTCCCAAAGTTTCATCTTTGCTCGATCCAATCACCACACAAGACGTCGCCTTGTCATCTCGATGCTCTTACAACCCAGCATTTTTAATCGTTGCTGAAATCCATGGGCTTGTGTTCCAATGTCTGTAAGGTCCTCCATCAAGCATGTGGCCTGTTTGCCATGATTAGGAACTGTGTCTAGTATATTGTAGTGTATACATCACAGGAACTTGGATGTACACACGCATGGAGGAATAATCCATGAATCATAATTTGAGTGAGTTTTATTCACAGTGTTGTGGAATCTGGTTGATCGAGATAGAGAGAAAGGGAGACAGCAGTGAAAGCACAGATGTCAACATGATTATCATGAACGGGGTGCAGAGAGCCAGAGTGCAAAGTTGCATATATCAATCACTATAAGGGAAAGGTACATCAATCACTCTGAAGGGACCATCCTAGAATTTGGGTGCTCTTTTCTTGAGTACTGTGCTGTTTTTGTTTTTTATTTTCCACCCTCTTTTGGTCACCTTCTGATTTTGGGCGTTTACCACAGCTCTTCTATCAACGCAACAAAGCTAAGCAAAGTAGCAAACCAACCGTTGATTGTGTGTGTCTTTTTTATTATTGACGAGTTTGATCCCAAGGTACCTGCGGGTCCCCCTACATAGCCTCAAATCCAGTGGGTGGGTGTGTAAAATAAAATGAAATATAAAAATAAAACATATTTTTTCCTGATTAAAAAGATCTTATATTAAAGCTCAAAAATACAAAAATATGACAAGGCAGCCTCCCTTAAACGGCAGGCTTTGATAGCTTTAGTTCGAGCCAATGCACACGATGCTAAAAATGTGCAGCTGGTGGTGGATGGCACATATTTCCAAGCAAGTTTGAAGCGCCACTGGTGCTAGAAATCGCAACTCAACATTTGAGGGTCTCAATTTCGGCACCGGATGCGCATTCCATTTTGTACTGGCTGGAGTGTCTTCATTGCTCTGCCCAACCAATGAAAAATGGCCAGTAGCACTCTGCAAACTCTTTTCAGCTCATTAGAAGCACCTTCAGAGCTCCCTACAAGTGCTCAGAGTTCTTAAATGTCCACCAAAATCTGTTCACATGATTTATTTATCTACAAGCTCAAATGTCGCACTGGTTCATCATTTTTCCTCCCGTGTGCACTAGCTCTTACAAAGAGCCGCATTTCTTCCTGGCAAAGAACCTAGAGGTCTTTACTACTTCTTCAACGGTCCAATAAAAAAGAGAGACCCTTGTTAAACCTTTGTGAAAGATTACCTCATTGTAGTATTTCCATATAATTGAGACTATTATAGCCCTTGTAAGTTGCCACACAGCATAGGTTAATTCATTCAAGCTTCTAAGCAATGAATTTTTCCATGAAGGTTGAATATTGCCCAAATATCAGAGCATTCCCAAAACAATAAATAAAACATATTGGTATTTTCCCCCAATTGCATGGCAAGACGCATCCTTGCCCCACATGGGTTACAGGAGTTTCGACCTCACTCGCTTTCCTATTCCTTGATCCAAAAATTATTTGATTTCGAACAAACCTGATAGAGAACATACGCTCAAATGATTTGCCATATGAGAACAAAAGAGGATTGGAAAACCAAAGGTATCTCCTAACTATTCACATAGCACCCTAAACTCTTAGCGAAACACCTAGCAAGACCATAAAAGATGCTAGGTAGTGTCCAATCTATCAAGTCAAAGGGCACAATCAGGATCATACTAAAGATTTTGGAAAGCTGAGTTCTCGTTGGTAGATACTAAAACAAGAACTTTTTGACTTGGATAGAAGCAAAATCCAAGCAATACGACTTCTCCAACTCCTTTTCGAGCTAGAAATATTCATAATACAACATCCCATTATTAAATCTTAGACCCCAGAGTAGAGGGGCTAGACTAGAAGTTGTATGGCCATTGGCTAACCCCCACCATAAACATGATACAATGAAGTTTACTCTTAAACATAATCGGTTTTACAAGTTGAAATGATTAACTTGTCAATTTTTAAAACTACCATGCACAAAAATTAGTCTGTAAATTAAAGGCAATGCAAAATCTCCGTTCTCCACACCTCAGACCACTTTGCTCACACACTACAAGGCCTCATGAGTTCCTGCACTATCAATAAAATATTGAGGTGGAATGATCTTATTTACCAAAAAAATGTATTATAACTAACCTTCGTGTCACAAAAGTAACCCATATTTATCACCATGGGTTTACCCACTTAGGAAGCATGCTTCTATTCCATATTTTTTGGAAATGATGGAAGGTTGCAAAGCAAGATATGTAATCATATACTGAAAACTCCTCAAAATTACCGATAGCCATACTATTAGCCTCTTTAATGTGTAGGTGTGGTTGTCCATTATTCCAATTAATTTCTTAAATCTTAATGGTATATTTAGGATGCTCTGGACTCTTTTTTTTTTAAAGAGTAATTATATTAAGGGGTTGGTCAGAAAAGAAAAGGACTTTGACAAAACTTGGCCTATCCCAAGGGCTAGCTACTACTAGGCCTACGCTGAAACTAGCAACAAAACGCTTTGGCCTCGTAGAGGAGTGAATATAGTTCTACCAAATTTTATCCATTCAAGCAACAACTTTTAGTATTATGGCTATGATTACTGTAAAAGTGATAGAGAATATGCACTAGTGCTTCCTTTGTGCACGTGTAGGTACATTTT
Organism: Dipteris shenzhenensis; assembly: GCF_047967505.1. Classification (NCBI taxonomy): domain Eukaryota; kingdom Viridiplantae; phylum Streptophyta; class Polypodiopsida; order Gleicheniales; family Dipteridaceae; genus Dipteris; species Dipteris shenzhenensis. The sequence continues at coordinate 40,923,092 of NC_141596.1, read as the reverse complement.
TTGATACTATGATATGAGACAAGTTTAATTTTTCACTTGAGAACAGAAAGTTAAATTTAGATTGTCGATTTTATGTGTTGAAATTGTCTAGATTGTCATTCTTTAAAAAGAAAATGCATTTTATCTATAATTGAAAATAAGATCAAGGATGTTGCCATACAATGTCTTTTATAGTTTGGTTGCTCTTTGAGAACTTATGATGCTCGAGCACTTATAGAGCAATGCCCAACTTTTGTTACTTCTATAAGTGATAGACAAAAGTTTTTTAAAACAAAATTTTGAAATCATTACAATTTTCATAAGCGCTCTTTCTAACCTGGCTCGAAAGCTTTATCATATGATCGATCTTTTCTTGCAATGAGTAGCTTCCCTTTACTTTATGCATAAAGTGATTGATACCCAAACTTACCATTGCTTTCTCTAAGGCTCAGTGCCCACAATGCGCCAATTGACGGGCAGTTTTTGGGACTTGTACAGTAATCGAGGCACGTTTGGAGCGCCATTGGTCTCTGATAGTGGGTTGAAAAGCATTGAAGTGCTTTCAATGCTCTGTTCCAGCCAATGAAGACTTGCCACTCACAAACTATGTAGCTCCTACAGCAGCTTGTCAGATGGCATTCCCGGACAGAATGTTCATTGGCTGTGCAGTGAATGCTCAGGGCCTTTGGTTCACACGGAAAAATATGAAATGCAGCGTTAGTGTCACTCCAAAGGTGCCGTGTGCACTAACCTTAAGGTCTATCCCTTTTTGTTTTACCCAACCTCCCTTTATTTTTTAGTAGATTGTACCGGACCTCCCTTTATTTTTGCCTCTTCCTTTACATGAGACTAGGTCACTATCTGAAAGCTCTTCAAAGGTAATTGTACAATTCCCATAAGGTATAATGTCGCTAGCCTAGTGGGAGGGTGCTTTCTCCATATTAGGTGAGCTCCCATCACCATTTCACGAGGTCTACATCTGCATCATAGGGATGAGGGGGGTAGCCTTTTCCCAACTTAACCACATCCCAAAAGGGCTCAAAGAAAGAGCTCCTCAATGGTGTAGTCCTCTAGTCCTTGTTTTGTTCAAATTTCACCCTCGTTGTCATTGTGTTATGTAAGTGCATGACGATAGCTAGGACTCATCCAAAGTCCACACCTTTTTTTCATGATAAAAAGAGGGGGAAACTATATTAAGACAGGAAAATTTGAGTATACAAAAAATTAAAGAGAACAACCTCCTGAGACAGGAAGGCAACAACAGAAAGTCTCAATGGGGCCAATAACGACCGACAGTTGACAAAGCATTTCATGCTTTTTAGCAAAATACTTGACTGTCATGGTCATGATTTTTTAGCATTGATATATGGAGCATAATGAGAGCCCTGGTAAGCTGCAAGATTCCATAAAGTACATTATTGAGTTTCCCTCCATCACCCAGTAGAGCCAACTTCCAATTCGGTCTAATAAAAACAGAGAAAACTTCGAGCCAGTTGCTTACTTTCCACTAGGCATCCCTAACCATCAAACACTCCCAGAAGATATGCATCTCATTCCACTACGAAGTAACTTTGCATTTTGGCAAGACGATCATTGAGCCGTGATTGCATAAGTATTGTGTGATGAAATCGTCACAATGAGTGACTTGAGACTTTTCGTTTTAGTAAGGCCTCTAATCTCGATTAGCAAGGCAACTAATCTCGACAGTTGATTTCCTTTCAAATGTCAAAATATTCTATTCACATGGGAGGTGTGAACTTTAAATGGAGATGGTTTGCATCTTATCTTTGAGAGTGTTTGTAGGGTAGGCTTAATAAATAAATAAATCTTTTGTGGTCGTTCTCTTTCTGCACTCACACACATGTGGCCATCTACAAGGGACACATCTAGCCCATGGCCTACATTGGCTTTTGCTAAGTTCTCGTTTCCACGCAGGGGCAAATGGCCCATTTGAATGCGGGACAACCCATTTGGACAATTCCCAAGTGCCAAGAGGAGTGGGCGCAGGGAGCCGTCGGTGGTGGTATGAATCCAGCAGATTTCCTATGATCCTATGGGCTGTCAGAGTGCCACTTGCAGCGAAAGGTGAACCTCCAGCCTCAGGCAGGGCATCCACCCAATCACCCAATCTGCTCTCCCCACCTGCCATTTTTTTGAAACATAGCGCATAAACGGGAAGGTGGGTGGCGGTTGGGCAACCCCATAGCCAGGGTAGAAGTGACAACCCTCAGTGCCATAGGTGGGTGGAAACAGGCCTAACAGGCACCTAAAGTGGGGTAGACAAAAGGGTAGGTACAATCTTCCTTAGTCTTTTGATGATGGAGGTATGACATCACATCCTTGCATAGCTCATATATGCTTATTGAGTCTTTGCACATCACCCATGCGGCTCAGTCTCCAACTTAATTGAAGAAACAAGTTGACTGACTTTTGTCATTCATAGGCTTTCCCAAAAGGAGTTGGAAGCGATGGAGGAGCAAGGGTGTAGCTTCTTGCCTGCATTGCGATAATGTGGGCATGGAGATCGAGGGTGGGGAGAAACTTGAGAGCGAGAGAGAGAGAGAGGGCCTTGAAATACAAATGAGGAAAAGAAAACAGTATTTACAAAATAAAACTAATAAAATGATTTTTCGCTTTGAAGAGCCCTCGCCTGTGGCAGGCCAAAAACAAACATACAAATAAACGTTCAGCCAAAAACAAACAGACAAATAAACGTTCAATAGATGATGAGCACAAAACAATCATCAACTTTCAGCTGGCCTTCTTGTCATTCGTTCCACAGCCCAACACACACGAAGAAGCACGGCCCTCTCTCTCAGAGTCTCAGACTCCCCATTCATGGCTGACTTGTTTTTGTTGAGGTGATAGGCGGCAGGCAGGCCTTGCTTCCCACAACGCACATGCTCATCGGCGTTCTTCCTTGAACTTCCACTCAGTCAGTTTGGCTTTGGATCAACGTACGGTGAAAAACAGCAATGGCACATGGGCCTCAGCTCTCATTGCCTCTGAAACACACCACGCAAAAGAAGCATTGCAATTTGCTCCATTTGATGCTGCTGCGCCAGTGCCCCTCCTGTCACTTCGTCCACTCAACCTCCACTCACAAACACCCAATTGCTCTTCCGCCCATCCATGATTTTACAGCTATTCAATGCCCTCTTTTGAGGACTCTCAAAAGACAATCTATCCCCCTCTTTTTACTCGCTCTTCCAAGATCTCTGTTGGGTTTGCCGAGTCTTCACTGTCATTCAATCAGAACGCAGCTACTTTTCGTCCCCGTCCTTATCCTCTGCACTTCAATCCGCTTCTAAGTTAGCACTTCTGCGGCCGGTCCGCTTTCCGCCCAAATGTGTACCTGCAAAGCTTTGCTCGTTTTATAAATTCGTAGGCTTTTTCCGGGCTCCCCAACCGTTCGTACCTGGCGGTTCCTAAACAATCACATGCTGAGACACTCTTTTATGCGTAGCGAACAATGACGAAAATGTGTGTTAGATTTATTAAGACTCAAGAGGGCTTCCCATGCCAATCAGTGGCGCACCCGTGGTAAGGAGATTTCGAAGCCCCATGGCTCAAAACTACTAAGCTCTCCACTTTCCCTAGCATTGGACTACTCGCTTGGATTTTTCAGAATTCCAGCCTAGCATTCCGCTGCTCGACTTGCTAAGAGGGCATTCCCGCGATGGCCTCAACGCCAGGTAATGCCCGCTCGACGGACATCTCAATGCTAGGGGGCATTTCTGCTCGCCCTCTTCCTGCATGTCTCCACTGGCACCACATCTCCAGCCTCTGACAGAGGCAACCTGCAATCCTCCTTCTCCCAACCGGTCAACCAGCCTTCTCTAGACTCCCATCAAGGGGACCGGATGTAACAAGTTGCCAGCCAGCGGGCACCGAAATGCCCGGTTGGAGAGCCACAATTTTCGTCTCCAGCGGGGCGGATTAACGCTTGAATTTGGCATGGCATGGATGGTGGGAACGTTGCATTCCTGGAGCATATCCGCCCATTACGGGCATTCCCTGACACTAATGCCCACGCGGGAATGCCCTCTAAGAATACCCTCCCACGCTCTAGTTAGTGGGGATGGCCGATAGATCCTAGCCTTTTTACGTCCCTGCGTTGGAATGCCAGGGCTTGGCAATAAATAGAGCAATCAAGTACATCCTTGTGCTTCAGATTCTTCATTGGTTACAAAGACTCTCTCCTAGATGTTCATTGGTGAAAACTCTGACGCATGTTTCAGCAACTCAATGCTGAGCCAAAATCCTGATAATCTGCAACTCTAGCCTGGCAGTGCAATGCTAGACTAGCAGGGATTTCTTTCCAAATTTTTCCTTCTTGATGCTCACTCAATGTTGCTAGCACTCACGGGGAAGCACTCTAATCAACCGCTAGGTGCTTTCATTGAACTTGAACGCTATTTGTTGCTGGTAGCCAGTGCAGTTGGTAGTATCATTGTGCTAGCTCTGAATCTAGGACACACAAGGAAGCGATTCCCTTGAAGTGTCATTTGCCCATCCAACGTCCTCCCTAGTTCCAACGTTGGCACAAGGAAGTGCTCTAACGAGGAGGAACTACCGAAGTGTACAAAGATAAGGAAAGACAAATTTCTTAAGAACCTTTGAAAATGCATTTGACTTATTTACATTTGATTTGCTACAAAGTACAGCTTTGAACATGTACATAGGCATGAGAGCCAAACACTCTCAAATGATTTATTGAAGGCTTTACTCATTCTTCTCCTCTATATTTTATAAGAATGCTATAGGACTTCTCTTCTCATTGAATAAGCTCCACTGGCACATGCTTTACCCCAATAAGGAAGAGTACTTTCTTTTTGTCCATCATGCATCTAGATATCTTATAATCAATATATTCTTTCCTTTTGCAATTCCATTGTGCTTTGGGAGTGTATCTATAAATGAATTCTCTTTATTCCAAGATGTCTGCAGAAGGCATTAAATTCAGTCCCAATCCAATGTCTAAGGTGGACCTTAACCATGAGTCATTATGATAGGAAGAGCAACATATTACATTTGGCTAGATTGGTGCAACGGCCTTTACATACCCTTATGAATCTTTTGCTCTAAGACTTAGTCTCTTCTCTACTAAATATAGTTAAATAGTCATCAAGGAGAGTTTGTTAAGGGTGGACCATCCACCAACCATTTCTCTCCCACTTTTCTTCTAGACTAATGGTATTAAAGGGCCACCATCTTGGAACCATTCTAGCATTTACACCAACGATTCTTTTTGCCTCTCTTTAACGCAAAATGTCTCTTTGAATGGCATACCATCATTCAATTTGAAGAGCGGTTATCTCAAAGGGTTCTCCCAGGGCTTATTGGAAAACTTGCTTAGTACACCAGTCGCAAAGCTGATGTCCGGCCGTGTGTTGCACAGGTAGATCAAGCTGCCCACAAGCCTTCTGTACTTCGCTTCGTCCACAAGTGGTGATGAATCCTCGTTTGAGAGCTTCGCGTCAACCTCCATAGGGGTACCAACTATTTTGCACTCAGCCATGCCAAATGCTTTCAGTATCTCTCCAGCATATTTCAGCTATGAAATGAAGATCTGTTTCGGCTCCTGCCAAACTTCAATCCCCAAACAGAAATGCATCAGTCCGAGGTCTGTCATTTCAAACTCTCTTGCTAGCAAATGCTTTGTCTGCGAGATCTTCTCTTCATGGTTCCCTATTATGACAAGGTCGTCCACATAAAGGACCACGATCATACACCTGCCTCCTTCTTTGAAGATATACAAATTTGCATCAGATGGGCTCCTCCTGAACCCATTTTGCAGAAAGAAGGCATCAATTCGCTGGTACCATGCTCGTGGGGCCTGTTTCAGCCCGTAAAGTGCCTTCTTTAGTTTGCAGACTTTACCTTCTGAACCAGGGATCTCAAAACTTGGTGGTTGTTCCATGTATACCTCCTCCTTGAGATCTCCATTCAGAAAGGCGGATTTCACATCCATCTGAAACACGGGCCAACTTCCCTGGGCAGCTAAAGCTAAAACACTACGAATTGTGGTTAGTCGAGCTGTGGGAGCAAAAGTATCTTGATAATCAAAACCATGTACCTGTGCAAATCCTTTTGCCACGAGCCGAGCCTTGTACTTATCCAACGTGCCGTCGGACTTGTACTTGATCTTGTACACCCACTTGGTTCCGATTACCTTGCGCTTTGGTGGTCGATCGACAAGGTCCCAAGTGTTGTTCTTCATTATGCAGCCATACTCCGACTGCATAGCCTCCATCCACCTATCATCGCCTTGTGCCTCTTCAAGACACTTGGGTTCATCAGCACGGATCACTTCTGTCATCAAAGCATAGTTGACCAAGTGTTCCTGCGCCCTTCTTTGCTCCTCTAATCTCTTGGACCGATGGTGTTCGGATGGTTCCTCCTCAATTGCTGGAGGTTCTCTGCCGCCCAAAAGCTGCTTTACCCACTTCGGGAATGGCCGTTGCCATTGTGGTTCTGCAGGCTCTTCTTCATCTTCTTTGTCTTGAATCCTCCCAAGCACCGTTGGGGGAGTTTGGTCTGCTGTTGGTGGCAGTACTGGATGGATATCCTGGTCTTGGTTGTTTGGGAAGGAAGCATCCTCCTCCAATTGATGTGGTTTTTCTGAGACCACCACATCGTGACTTACAATTACCTTCTTGGTAACAGGGTTATAGAGACGGTAACCCTTCGCCTCTTCACTGTAGCCCAAGAAAATACACTTCTGACTCTTCGGTTCCCATTTGGTCCTGGTAGCATCAGGGACATGCACAAAACAGTCACATCCAAAAACTCTGAAATGCGCAGCTAAAGGTTTCTTACCAGAAAAGGCTTGCAGTGGAGTCATCCCATTCACAGCCTTCGTGTAGCTACGATTGAGGATGTAAACTACAGTGTTACATGCTTTAGCCCAGAATGTCTTTGGCAAATCTTTCCCTTTCATCATACTTCAGCCCATTTCGCAGATGACGAACATCTTGCGTTCTACTAGTCCATTTTGCTATGATGTATGTGGCGGGGGTTTCTGCCTCTTGATTCTGTGAACTTTCGAATTCAGTCGATGTGAACTCTCCATCTCTGTCTGATCTCAGCTTCTTTACTTTCCTCCCCGATTCTTTCTCGACCATTACATGCCATTCCTTGAACCTACTGAAAGCCTCGTCTTTCGTCTTCAGGAAGTATATCCATATCCTTCTATTTAGTCGTCGATCAGTGTCATGAAGTAGAAGGAACCACCCAAAGCTTCCATCTCCATCTTTCCACATAGGTCCGTGTGAACAAGCTCTAGAGGACCCTTTGCTCTGCTGGCCTCTTTAGGAAAGGGCTGCCGATGTTGCTTGCCCATCATGCAAGCTTCACATACATCGGGTAGATCTGAAATTTCTAGTAGGTCTGTAATCATTCCACTTTTATGCATCTCCTTCAAAGAACTAAGGTTTAGATGACCAAACCTCTCATGCCATAGCTTAGTGTTCTTCACATCCGCTCGAGCACTGAAAGCTGAGAGTTCGTAAATGTTGTTGCGCCGTGTACCTTTACCAACGACCTTTCCTTGAAGATCCAGGATCTGTGCACCATTCTTATCGAATTGAACTTTGAGGTCCCGATCCGTGATCACAGAAACGGACAACAAGTTCCTCTTGATATCTAGGACATAAAGAACATCGGACAACTGTTTTACAACTCCATCTGACTTGAGAGCAATCATACCTTTTCCTTTTGCTAGACATTTTGCATCATTGCCGACTGCTACCATGATGTCATTCCCTACCGGTTGTAGAGAGGTATACCAATCCTTCCGACTGGTCATGTGGTGCGATGCACCACTTTCAATGATCCAAGGTTCATCTGCAGGTACATGAACTGCCTCTATGCAAATCTCCTCAATTGCGATGAATAGCTCTATGGGTACTGCATGCGTGCTGTTGCTGGACTCTTTCTTCACTCCGTTCTTCTCATCTGCAATCTTCTTGCAGCACTCATTCTGCTTGTGCCCTGCCTTGTTGCAATAGAAGCACTTGATCTTCTTCTTTCTCTTTTTATCATCAGAAGATGGGTTACCAGAGTCCTTACCCTTACCTTTCTTTGATCCGGTCCAAAAAGCCGAATCTTCTCCAGTCCTCGTCTTTTGATGCATCTCCTCCTCCAGAAGCATCGCGCTGAAATCCTCAAAGTTGAGGGGCAGATTTCTGTTCTGTGTATTCAGCGCCGTAACAAGACCGTCGTACTTTGGTGGGAGAATCCATATGCACCTTCGTGCTAGATTCTCGCTGGTGATGGTGATGCAAATCGCAGTCATCTGATCGCGCAGATTCTTCACCCTGGTGATGAACTTCTCTGCTGCTTCAGACTCAGACAACTTTTCATTCGCGAGTTGAGTCTCCAGATTCTGAATCTACGTCTGATTCCTGGTCTCGTACTGATTTTTCAAGACCGTCCATGCCTCCTCCGCTATGGTGACCTATTGAATTAATGCCATGATGGAATCACTAACACTGCAGACAATAGAATACATCGCATCTGCATTTCTTCTTGTCCATGTGAGAATCTCATCCGCAGTTGGTACTATCTGTTGTCCTGCATTGGCTGGATTCGGTCTCGGAACCGGCCTCACGTCCACCCCAGTAGCAGTGTCCCAAAGCTCATATGCGCTTATGATGGTCTTCATCTTGAACTTCCAGAGAGGATAGTAAGAGCCGTCCAACTTTTCGCTTTCGCTGAACGGTAGGATTCGCAGTCTTGCGGGGTGGGCCATCTCTCACAATCTGCTCGCAAACAGAAACAAACACACTACCAAATCTTCTTGCTAGAGTCCAGGCTCTGATACCATGTAAGAAAATAATAAAACGTCTGTGCTCAACAGATAACAGGATCTCGTACGCAAGAGAGAAAACAAGATAGTATGGAGAATCAAAAATTTGATTACTGTAGAATTGATACAATAGATAGCGCTGCCTCCCAGCTGTGTACTCTTGTGAAAGAAGCTTCGATGGCATGCTAGAAATAGTAGAAGACGGAGGCTGAATGCTAAGGAATCAAGGTTGCTGTAGCCAGTGATGAAATGGGCTTCATGGGCTTGCTCTTATATAGCCACCAGTCGTAGTCAGTTAGGCTCAATTGGGTGGCCGACCCAGTCCACCCAAAACGGTCGACTGGGGGTCGGCCCCAAAATAGGCCACCGACCATACGATAGAACCAATGTGCAAAACAGAGCAACTAACCTACGGTATCCATTTGGCCCACAGCCATCCGAGATCATCTGAGGCTCCAAACGGGCCCCGCAACCCGAGAGTGGGCTGCCCCGAGAAATGCTCCGTCTACCCTCAGTGCAGTCAGTCAAGGGATGCCTTCCTGCACTTGCATGTAGCCTAATTGGCGGTGTGCCAACTCTACCTGAAGCCGTCTAGCCATCAGGCCACACATGGCCCCCATCTAGTATCCAAACCAGGACCTACCGGATAATCGAGCTACTCAAATACCTTCTCCTCATATGGGGGGCTTACAAGTAGAGTTAGCTGGTTCCCGCGTAGTTACACGAGAGTGGAGCATTGATATCTAACACGCCTCCCATGATACAATATGCACTTTGCCTCTTCCCAAGGCATTTGACCATGGGAAGGCCCTAAACCCTTTCTCTAGCTTATCCCATTACACTCTCTCAAAGCACATGTAGTAACCTGACATGAATCAAAACCTCTATTTGCCCATTTTTCATCCTATCATGTTATTCTACCAAGCATCAAATGAATCCTGTCTAAAGACCATTGAGAGACCATTCAAATCTCTACTTGGAAGTCAAATCTAACTCGAAAGGACATTGTAGGTGCTTGAACACTCTGTGAGGATGGCTAATATAGAATACATCAGAGACTGGTTAAAAATAATCTTTAGAGTCAAGAAGCCTTAACCCTAAAGAGAGTTTTGTGTAAAGGTTCATCTTTATGTTAGAATAAGCAAGGTATTATTATGGGTTACATTATGGGCTATTTTGTGGGTTACATTATGTGTGCTCACCTTCCTCTCTCACCTTATCTCCTCCTCCTCTCATTTGTGTGTGTCTGAGTACTTCCTCTTCTCACATCTTCATCTTATCGTGGTATTACAATACCCTCCCCTCCATTAGTGAGATGTGGGAAGTAGAATACCCTTGTAGAGAGCTTTACTAAGTGAGAAAGAGATATTTTTGGCTTGAAACTCCATAGGGAATCTTCCAAGGCTTGACAAAGCTTGACAAGGTCTCTTCTTAGGGCTTGGAACAACCAAAAAGATGAGAAACAACTACAAATAAAAGGCCCAACCACAAAGCTATTGCAATTAACTAGTGAAGCTACAAAGGCAAAGGGTCTCAAAAGCGAATCCGTAGTGCTAGTCCAGTGGAGTAGCAATAGAAGCTATGTGATAGTAGATGAAGGCAATGCCTCATGCACAAAGTAGTACTACAATAACATCAACATTAAAATGGAGCCAATAAAGCGTGAGGAGCTAAGCAATAGACCAACAAGAGTAAAGCAATCAAGTGTGAACAAAAGCTCACATATCCAATAAAATAAGTCTTACAACTAAATCCATAAGTTCACTAGGAAGATTCCAAGGCAATTTGCAACAACAAGACCTCTAGACTTTAAAAGAAAACACAAAATCAAATCCCAATTCAATATAAAGCTCTCAATCTAGAGAGCAAAAACACTTGTGCCCATGATTGAAACTCCAACTTGGTGCGAGCTATAGTCATGACACTTGCAAAAAGGCAAGATAATAAGAGAAACTTGGAGCAACATACACAAAACATCATAGCACCTAGTAGGGTAGCATAGGGGCCATATTCAAGCCATTAGCATGACACAAGTTGTAACAGGTAGCTAAATGGGCTTCATCAACATTGGCAATAACAAGCACCCCTAGCACTTACCATGGAGCCAATTCCAAGGTCTTATGAAAGAGCAAAAAGAGCTTAGCCCATAAATGGAACAAGGAGAGGAAAAATGTTTAAAAATCATGTGAGTTAGTAGATATTTGCAAAATGTCCATCATCAAGGTTTACCCAACCAAGGAACCTTCAAACAAGGATAGGGGCTCAAAAATCACAAGCCTCAACAAGTTGGTACACTTGCATGCCTCTAGTTTAAGTGTCTAAAGAGCAAGCAAGGCTTGCAAGAGAGCACAATTCAAAAAGCACTCCATCTCCCACAAGCATTTTCAACAACTGGGTGTTAACCAAGTTGGCCATAACTAGCTATATCTTTGCACTTTCTTGCGCTGTCATCACTAGTACTCAGTTCATCCCTCTTTTTCTACCATCAATTAATGAGACCTTCTAATTCTAGAGTTTGACATTACAAATTTTCCTTGGAAGAAATTAGGGGCAATCTTGAAGAAACTATTGTAGCATGTGTTAACACTAGCGACCAAGATAGGCTCAACAAGTGAGCATACTTAGAACATTCCTCAAATAGAGCACCAACACTAAGCAAGGGCTACAATGGGTGATCCCTATCTCTAAATAACTATACAACATGGCTTACGAATGTTCATTGACCTACAACACACCTCATGACCTCCAGCGATACCATGGCATACTCCGGTGATACATTCACCCTGCAAAATCAAGGAAACATTTATTTTCCCTTTAAGTTAGAAAGTCAGTGCCACATCATAGTCCATATAATAATGGTAAACTTAAGCAATGTTATGGTTAACTATAGCCATGGTCAATTATGCCCAAGTTCTAGGTTACTTGAGCTTATTAGCTTAACCCTAGGTCAAGTTAACCCTAATTCAACTAAACCTAATTAAATAAACCTAGGTCAAGTCAATTGAACCCAAGTATAGCTAATCAAACCAAGGCAAATTAGGTTATCCAGCCTTAGGTTACATGCCACATTAGCATAGAATAATCGAAGGAATATTCCTTAGATTATAGTCCATTCATACATGATTTTAGGCCTAATCTTAAGTGAAATTTCACACTAGAAAGGACCACCTTCGATACATACGTTGGAATTTTACAAAAATTTTGTGATCGTTGCGAATTGACTAGGCATTCAATATACTAAATCATAGTTTTGACAACTCTAACATTAAATGAAATTTGCAAAAAATAGTGTGATGTTTCACATGGAAAATTCAATGTAATAATGATTTTAAACAAGCTCCAGAATGTCTAAAGTCATAGTGAGAACAATTAATGGCAAAACTTTGATTTAGTAAATTACAAGCATCAATTGAAGGCACGGTTCACAAAATGACCATTTAAGAACCTATAACAAAATAGGTTGACAAATGCAAATCAAATTGGCAAGCATTTCACCAAGAGTACATTGAATGTTACAAAATATTGTTGTAAGGGAAAAAAGTCCAAGAGGTGGAAATAGAATCTTTGCATTTAACCAAGAAGGCAAGATCATCAAAAAAGGATCAACATGCATATTGCAACTTTAGCAAAGGTTTTAGCCAAGGTAAATCTAAGCAAAAAAAGTAAAGTGGTAGATATAATTCAAAGAAGGTAATAAGATTCAAACGAGGGGTGCGATTTGGAACATGACCAAAATAGCAAGCACATGTTAGATAATCAATTGTATTTAGACTTTAGAACATGCCAAGCAATTGTATTTAGACTATAGAATATCCCAAATTCGATAAGTATGGAATTCGTAATCATACAAGCAAGTACACATTAAGGGGATTAGTTTACAATCCAAGGCAATCAATAAGACAAAAGAGCAATCTAGAAGATAATTGAGCAGTATAGTACAAAAGAGCATTTCAATCAAGTATGTGTCTCCTTTCTCCTTATATTGTGAATGATTAAATTATAACAAATTGATTGGGAGTAGGGACATTTGGTTTTTGTGATCTTGAGTAGTGGAAATAGATGTATTAATCGACTTTGTTTTTTGAATCCTAGAAGCCTATATCCCCATTTCTAATCCAACTTGAACCTATTTGAATCATGGTTTCACACACTAAAAGTACAAGTTGTTAGCATTATTTTAAATCTACTTGGACATGTTATTTTTAGTAGTTTTTGGCATATTTTGTTAACTTTGTCAACTTTGAGTGATGTATCATTTGCCTTTCCATTATTCTTGTCGTGCTATGCTAGTAAATAGTTTTGATTTGTTGCATTTGATGGCTATCATGTTGCAGTGGTGTGTTTCCTTGTTTGTATTGTGTTAGCTTTTTGTATGCCTTTATGAGGTCTGCTCTTTTGCTATTGTAAAAGTGCTTAAGAGCTAGAGTGCAAATATAATAGTGCAAATATAATGTGACATCTTGCAATTGTCCAGGAACATTGGGGTACAATGGCTCTAGTGACAAAAGTGTTGTAATGAGTAATAGGACTTCTCTTCTCAAATTTCATTCTAAGACTCAATAGGTTGCAATTGTGCTTCTTGAAGCCTGTCATTGTGATTTCTTTAAGGCTAGATGAGACTCTTAGTTCCCCTACTAGTATCAAGTTTTAGATCCTCTATGCCATGTGGTGAGTCTGATGTAGAGGCTACTTCTTATTGGAATTCCAAGCTAATGATGATTGTGAGTAGATCAAGAATCTAACATTTTTTTTATAAGTGATTTTTTGTATATATTCTTAACATCAATGCTATTTTTCTAGCCTACTCTTGTTGCATTGGTCAATGTATAGGGGCTTAAATTTTGATAGAGATAGTTCTTTGTATTTCCCTTATGGTTCAAGGCTTCAGCCAAAAACTTAGCTACCTCATGGTACATTGAATCCAAGATCATGATGTGTCATAGCCCAATAGTTTGTGCCTTAACCAATCTTGATCCTCTTAAAGTATTACATCAAGAGGTCATAGAATATATTTGAATTAAAAATGCAAAGATTGTAGTGATAAGGTCTATATTTGAAGAGGATTTTGTATATAGATCATTGTACCATACTTCTCCACTTATGACTCCCTCCCTTGGTATGTGTTTATGCATTTGGTAAGGAACTGCAACCTCTCTAGGAGCACTCCCAATCCCTTATACTTTAGGTATTGATTTGTATCATCTACACATGGATGTCCTTAGCCACATAAGATATAGCATTGGCTCTTCTGGTACTATCCCTGATGTTAAAGATGTTATTGTCCCTTCCCTACTTGCATAAGGACTATTGGGTCACCAATGATGGTTGGTTAGAGGTCATCTTGGGATTCTTTTTGCATCTCTTCTTCCATGTCTATGTCCAAGTTACCCTCTTTGGTCCATCATATAAGGAGGATCTCCTTTGGGATTGTTTGGGAAATTTTTCATCCTTTGGTAGCTGGATCTTGGTGATGAAGATGTTGTCCCTTGACCTAGATCTTCTTCAATTGTTGTACTTCACACCTTTTTGCCTTCATATTGATCTATGTTCAACTTGGCATTGGGAACCATGGGGGATAAGTTACAAACTCCATGCTGCATATTCCTCATCATTAGGGCATGCCTCTTTTGTGAGTGAGTATAGTTACAACATCTCTACTCCTTATTTTTCTAGTGTATTAAGCATCAAAATGATATTTCTTGTTTATGGACCTTTATTAGTGCAACCCTATCACCTAGGTGCATGAAATTGAGTGTTGTATGCATGTCTAATGAAGTGGGGTACCTCCTATAAGATTATTGCTGGGAAGTTTATGAAAAAAAATACCCATACCCAAGGTCTCAAGCTCAAATTGATTGATTCCTACCCGTACATATTCAAGTGAGTGTTCATGTGATCATTTAATAGTAACCAGTGAGTATTTGGTACTCCCAAATCTCTAATTGGCACTTGAGTCTGCTTCCATTGATCATTGAGGTGAACTAGACTTTATTAAGGATTTCTTGCACTATGGCTCCATTAGATTCATGTTTTCAACTCTATAAGGCCCTTGACCTAGATATTTTAGCTTCCCCTTGTGGATCTTGGTATTGTAGAGAAAAATATGTTCCCTTTATTCATTCTTAATGTCTTTATCAAAGCATGCTTTCCTTCATCATTTTTTTCTATCATGACATGGTAGGCTATTAACCTTATCCCTTTGTGCTTCTCAAGTTGGTGCAACCTTTCTTAAATGGATTCTTGATCTCTCTAGCATTCTTGCACTGCTACATATAGGCTTGGTGTAATAAATTCTAGGGGGACCAATTCTTTAAGTATGTATACCAATTGAAAACGTGTACATCCTATAATAACCTTAAGCATGGTATGATATGCCCATAAGGGTGCATTTAGTTTTCTTGCCCAATCACAATGCTTTGGTTTCACTTTTTTGGTGAGGATTTGCAAAGTATGTGTTGGTGAACTTTGCTTGTTTGTCAGCTTTGGGATAGTAGGCTATGCTCTTATATGGATGGCCAAAACTCCAATCAAATGTTTCCCAACTACTTCATTAACAAAAACACAATTTGTATGGGATATCGTGTGATCACATTTTCATAGCAGGATCTTTGCTGTGCTTCTAGCAGGCTTTAATCCACTTAATGAATCTTGGAATAATTTTTAAGCATCGCCCCTTTCAAAAGCTAATCGTAATGTAAGTAAGGCCTCCCAATTGAGTGTGACAACCAATGGGTTGGATCCTTGGCAATATTTGACGACCTAGATGCCTAAATCTAGTGCTAGGACTACTTAGATGGGTAGTTGTCCCATAGAGTAGAACCCAAGATGAATCATCCAAGTGGATGCTTACCTTCCATGACTTTTTGGGACACATTAATGGAGTGGTGAGCTATAGGGTCAATTGAGACATGGGTAAATTAAGGAAATAGAATGGGTCATGAGAATGGGACACTCACCATAAAGTGTAGCATGAGACTTGAAAAGACAAAAAATCATAATAGGTAAACTCCACAAATCCTTGAATTAACCTTTTTGAGAACTATAGCATAGTATGTCGATGGGGGGACGAGCATTTTCCGAGCGAAATCTTCCGAGCGTCCGAGCGAAGGAAAAAAAAAGCTTCCAACTATGCAAAAATATGACAAAAATGGATCAGAAGAAAACATAGTTTCACTTAGAAATATGAAAAGTATTATAGGAATGCCTATTTTATACACGAATATTTATGTGAATCTTTGGGAATGGTGAGAACATAATGGGATGGCTTTTGAAGAAACCCACATGTAGAGTAGACTTCTCTATGAAAATTCCCTTATGATCCTTCTTACAACTTTTTACTTAATAGGGGGTGACATTGAAAAACCTCTCTCACCCTATCTTCATGAAAGGGTTTCTCCAAAGAAAACTCATTGAAGCAAGCCATCAAGGTAGTTTCGCCAGCGAAACCCCTTTGAACAAGGTCTTTCAAGGTAGTTTCGCTGGCGAAACTACCTTGGACAGCACTTTTAAAAGTGACATAACTTTCACATCCAATGTCCAAATATAGTCATTCAGCCACTCAAATTGATCGAAAAACCCCATTTGAGCACATCTATGGTGTTATATTTTGGAAAACCTTGCATATATAGTATTAAATATTACATGTATTTTATGAGAGCGATATATAAGCCCAAGTTAATACTTATTTACAGTAATTTAAACTTCTGTAGAAACATGTCCATAAATATATTGTTATTAATACTATAAAAACACTTGAAAGATATTGCCATATGATATAAATGTGTTTAATAGTAATTATTTATGTATAATATTATTATGTTGAGAGTGATTATGAGGGACGTTTCTTAAATGAATTATTTTTCAATACTTTTTTAAGGTAATAACAAGGGTACAAAGGGATGTCTATGAATAAGAAGATTTATGTTATGTAAAAATGAACATCGACTAGTTTGTATATTTTTATGATAAAGGGATCTAGTTCTAATGAAAATAAAAGTGTAAAAACCATGTTTCCTAAAGAAATACTATTTTTAAAATCTCTTGAAAAACACGCTGGTATAAACTTGCTCATAGGTTTTTGCTCGTAAAATTGACGCATCCTGTCGATGGTAATAGTACAAAATACAATAGGCAAATGAAGAGAAAACTTGCTATCACAAAGCTTCCTTTCTATTCTAAAAAAAGAGGTTGATGTATATAGATGGGTGGAAATGTTGCCAAACATGATAGCTGTTTGAGATTTTACAATGAAGACTATCGTTCTCTCTACTTCCCTTTGCTTTCTTCTCAATATGTGTTTCTATATGGAAGCCTCTTAGCTCTAGCTACTCATATGGGAGTGTCAAACTTGGAGGGTCTCATGGGATAAAAGGGGCTCTGGTAGAGGAATGGGTCCACCATAACAATCTTCCCATGATTGAGAATGGGCTTGTTAATACAATTCCTTGAGCTTTATGTGCCCTAAATGAGGATGTTTACGGGTCATGGTGGGAATCACAAAGGAATAAAAAGTCATTCAAGAAGGTGTGGAGGAAAATGCTAGAGTTGCTAGGGCATTTTCGAGTATCAAGTTTTTGCATGACATGTGACAAACACACATGACTCCAAAAAATCCCAAAGCTGAAAGCTATGGGATAAGAGCCTTTTTATCTCTTGATATCTTTGCTTCTTGACTAGAAGGAAATTTTTGCTATATTACTTCTTTTTGGCTCCATATTACCACAAGTATTAGTTGGGACACCACACTTTGGATTGGTATATTTTGGTTTTTGATCCCATGATTCCAACGGGGTGAGTTGGGTTTTTCTTCATTTGGTTGTTGAGGCTTGTCTTTGAGTGGTCAATCCATGCATTCATGTCCCAAATTGGCTTAAAACCTCATGCTAAAAGTACATTAGAAAGCACTTTACCTCATAGGTACACTCGGGTAAGATATCCAGTGCAAAGGCTTACTTATGATGGGTTTGTGGGCAGTGCACCATGCCTACATGACAAATGTGTTACAAGATACAAAACCCAAGAAGTTTGAGGATGACATCAAGCAGCCACAGTGGATACAAGCAATGGATGAGGAGATGCATGCCTTAGAGCAGCAAGAACATGGTCACAGTAGATACAGCCATGGATGAGGAGATGCATGCCTTTGAGCAGCGGGAGACATGGTCACTTGTTGACTTGCCTGAGGGCAAGAATGTCATAGGTTGCAAATGGGTTTACAAGGTGAAGCATAATGTAAATGGTAGTGTGAGTAGGTACAAGGACCGTTTGGTTGCTAAAGTGTATGCTCAACAATATGGCATTGATTATGAAGAGACTTTTGACTAAGTGGCCAGATAGAATCTATAAACTCCTAAAACTTTGGAGACAGGAATAGCCACAATGGGGGAAGTTCCACTTTTGCAAAGGATGAACTCTTAAAAGGTGATATGGCATAACAAATTTGTGTGTGATGTTAATCATGTAATCATTAGATTAACCTTCCACATGATCCCATAATAACAGATCAAATGCCATCTTGTTCATCCTATGTGCCAAATGTCCTCAATGTCAAATACTACATCACCTACATCTAGATCTGAGTAATTCTATGAGGAGCTTCAATTATTAGCATATTGTGGAAGTTGTATAACTACTAGCTCATGAAGCACAGAAGGAGAGCATTGGGAGTATGTGCTTCCATGTCATCTATTGTGACATTTTGTATCTCTTTCTAGTTCTCTTCCTCTTGGTGCATCTTAAATCACATTCTACCACGTTGAGTCCAAGTGACCTAGTTGTTGAAAATAACCTAAGGACAACTTATATTATTAGGTTCATCAAGAATCTAAAACCTATTGTGCAAACTATCTCTAATAAGAATAGTTTGAAAATGTATGTACATATTAACAATGATCAAGTAGCACATATTTATACATAAGGTCATTCCAAATTTCAAATGAGTCAATGGGGAAAAGACCCTTCAAATACTTTCTCTACGCATGAATTTGAACCATTTTTCATCCAATATAAACATGTTGAACCCTCTAAATCTCGATAGTTGCTTGAGCCATTCTACACACGATTTTGAAGCATTTCACATCCAATATAGACATTTTGGGGGCTCTAGAGCACTTTTACACATTGTTTTGAACCCATCTGCATCTACTATAAACATTTTGAACTCTCTAAAGATCACTTTCATGATTTTATAGTATTTCACATCCAATATAATCATGTTGAATTTGCAAAAGCTCTCTTTCATGATTTCTAATTATTTCACATCCAATATAAACATGCTGAATTCATGAAATCTCACTTGCATGATAGCTTGTATTGTTCCAAAGTTATCTAGATCACTTTCCATGGTTTGAGTATCCCTAGCACTAACTCAACGCTCGTAGAAGAAGTTTTCCATGACTCCATGATCAAATGTACAACATTGTATTCGTCCCATCTCTTAATAAAGTCTTCTTATGAATCATGGGGTGTAGTTATTCTTGTTCAACATCTCGTGGAAGATTTTCTTCATCATTTTCATTTCTTGTATCTAGATCAAAATACATATGTATCATGTTGTACGTTGCATCATGTTACTCATGATCACTCTCCTCCAGTATAGGCACATGTTCTTGTTCTTAGACTTCCCTCATGTGCCTTCTCCTCATTACTCATGCTTCTTCAAACATCAAATATTTTAAATACAATTGTGATTCATGAGGTTCATAATGGAATCCAACATGTGACCTTTTATCTAGTTCCCCCTCACCACCTTGAAATAGGATATCCACATATCGATATAAACTTCAAATCTCACAAAAGACCATTGGTTCTTACAAGTATGAATTGCCATACCTCCTCATTGTCTTGCACATTTGCCTATAGTTCAAATCATCCATAGTCTTGAATAAGATTATTGGCTATGTGAATTGTTAACTCATGGCACCCTTGCATTGTGTCCATTGATATAATTTGATATAACATCTTCTCCTGTAGATGATCAACATAACTATTGATACAACCATTGTTATGTTCCCAAGACAAGAATTAATATAATTGTTGATAAATCCATTGAATCACCTTCTAAAATTATTTTTTATGCTTATATTAATACTATTGATTTTTTATGCTTATACTAATACTACCGATTCTTTTTTGCAACATGTATGTCAATGGTTATATTGATGCTTGTACACCTAAACTAGCAACTTACCCATCATGATGCCATGGCATTTCTTTATTATCTTCCTCTGCTAGAGAAAGCTTCACCCTCTAGTCTTCCCTCCCTCTAACCTATCCTCCATTTGCCCCACACCCACCTATAACAACCTCTCCCCTTCTCTCTATGGAGCCTTAGGTGCAAAGATGTGTGTAATTTGCACTTTTAAGGCAAGAAGCCTCATCAAATAGACAATAGTATAATGCCCAAATAAAAAAATAACAAATGGGATTACCAATGTCCTTGGTGCAATGAAAGACAAAAGTCAATGACCAGAATTAAGATAGATTGTTTTTATTGTACTATACTGTGGCACATGGCAAAATTTTATTGCAAGAAGCCTAAGCAACCATAAGTTATGTTTGATATGGAGACATGAAATATGGAATAAAATTGAAATATTCTCTATGTTCCAATGTCATGTAGTGGTTCTTTCTTTTGAAAATGGGCTCCAAACATTTGACTTCACTCTACTACTTTATCCTTTAGCTTTTGTGACTTGCTTTTAGATTGAATCTAAATCTTTTACACACAATGATTCTTCCAAATTTTATTCCTTGAATTTCTATGGTGTATCCAATTGATTTCAAGCGAAGATATTGTCTCATACACATAACATGAAAATTTCTTGATATAGGAAGGCTCTTGGCTACTGCAAATATGGTATGATCTATCCTAAGGGTTGTAGATTGTTGAAAACTACTCAAAGGCTTTTGGAAAACTACAAACTTATTGCCTTTTGAAGTTAAAGACAAGAGATACTTGGGAATCCAAACTTGTTTCATAGTTTCTAGTTAAAACTCCAACTAAAAGCTAGGTGTTGGTTTATATTGGGCCAAATGGGTAAACAATCGATGAGCTAGATTCATAAAACTTGCACAAGTAAGTAAAGAAATGAGATGTAGAAGGAAACTACATAGAAGCAAATTTTCTCATAGTGCTCACATCAAGCACCATGTAGTGCTCATGTCAAGTGATGTGTAGACTTCGTGAACTTGAAATGGAAGCTATGAAGTCTCTCATGAGCTAAAGTCTAAAATGAAGTTTCCTTACTATCTTTCTCACTTAGAGAACTCTCTACTAATTATAATTCATTCACAAAGTACTTCACAAGGTCAAAGGGAGCAAGTCACATGATGTCACTCGAAAAGCGAGCATGAATCTTGGATACCATGTCAAAATGAGAAAGAGAGAATTGAGTGTGAAGAAGGAGAGGAGGAAGGAGTGCACTCACAAGCTTAAAAATTGTACATTAATTTGTCAACAAAGAAAAAAATAAATCTATACATATGATGATTAAGATTTCCACTACCATGTTTTCATGCTGGATATCATTTTAAGGTGCATGTGGCATTTCTCTATTGATGCAATATTGACAATGCATAAATATGGATGATTTTGAGAGGAATTAGGAATGGCATGGCACATGATAATGAATCCTTATCTTGATGGCATTGCAAGACATTCCCCACATGATATTACATGGCGTGAGATGGCAATCCATGTAATGACACACAACATTTAGTAAAGGTGATTAAATAAAGATTGTACATTACTAAAGCTATTCCTTCATACCAATGGATCACACAGTTCTCCATTAGTCCTCAGAGTCATTTCCCCTTTTGGTGTCTTATTGTCATCACATTTTCCAGACATACATAGCAAGATATTTGTTACTTAAATTGGTAATAGGCATTGGTGGCTACATAATGTCGAAACATGTGGGGCTGCAAGGGCCTAGGTGTTTGGGAAGGCTGATCAGCCTAGATTTCAATCCTAATCTCAACCCTCTCCAAAGGCTGTAAGGGTCTGGGTGGCCAGGAGAGACAGCCAGCTTGCATTTTAGCCTCAAATCTTGAGCAAAAGGCTTGGAAGAAAGAATATTCTGTAAGAAGCTTTCCTAGCCTCGGGTGAGTGAAAAAGCAAATCCCAAAAAGGGAGCAGGAGCTAGAATTAGAGAAAACGTAAGAAGCCAGACTAGATGAGGCCTAAGCTTGTTGGCTATACTTAGCTAGAGACCAAGAGGAGGGCAAGGCAAGCTGCAGGCTAAGTTAAGGCAAGTGGTGCTGAGTACCTCACTTAGCATCCTGCATTCCTAGATCTTGAGAAAAGAGAAGGAATGAAGGGGAGGGGGGGAAAGGGGTTTCTTTTTAGTAAAGTAACCCCCACAACCTCCCACTTAAAGGACAATGTGCCTTTAAGGGAGAACAACCAGTGAGCATACTATCCAATGCCCATCAATACATGACAATACTCAAACTGCTTTACTAGGTAGACTCTTCGTCAGCATATCTGCAGGATTATCATCTGTATGAACCTTGACAAGCTCTATGCGCTTGTCCTCAAGTACCTCCCTGATGAAATGTTACCTGGCCTCAATGTGTTTGGTCTTTGCATGAAAGACCGGATTCCATGCTAGCTGAATAGCACTCATGGAATCATTATGCAATGTCGGTACACCTGTATGAATCCCCAAATCTCCCACTAGCCGATCAAGCCATATAGCCTCTTTGCAACCCTCTGTGGTTGCAACATACTCATCCTCTGTGGTAGACAAAGCAACACACTTCTGTGCGCGAGACATCCACGACACTGCACCACCTGCAAAGGTGAACACATAACCAGAAGTGGATCTCTTACTATCCACATGCCCTGCATAGTCTAAATCTGTGTACCTAAGTACACGTATGTCTCCTCTACCAAAGCAAATGCACATCTCCTTGGTACCCTTCATGTACCTCATGATGCACTTAACTGCCTCCCAATGCCTCTTTCCTGGATTAGCCATATACCGGCTAACAACTCTTTTGGCTGGGTTATGCACGACACTTTCGCCGATGCGGTGACTACGGCAGGAGCCCCCCGAGTCCGTGTGGCTGTGGTGGACCCACTACAAATGCAATGTTTGGTCTAGTAGCTATCATAGCATACCCAACCGTTGATGCATAAGGAACCTTGGCCATCATGGCCCTTTCCTCATCTGATTTGTGACTATCTGTATGACTCAGTTTCACATATGGAGGCAATGGAGTACTCACTACTTAAAGGACAATATGCCTTTAAGGGAGAACAACCAGTGAGCATACTATCCAATGCCCATGAATACATGACAATACTCAAACTGCTGATTAGGTAGACTCTTCGTCAGCATATCTGCACGGTTATCATCTGTATGAACCTTGACAAGCTCTATGCGCTTGTCCTCAAGTACCTCCCTGATGAAATGGTACCTCACCTCAATGTGTTTGGTCTTTGCATGAAAGACCAGATGGAGGACCAGATTCCGTGCTAGCTGAATAGCACTCATGGAATCACTATGCAATGTCGGTATACCTGTATGAATCCCCAAATCTCCCACTAGCTGATCAAGCCATATAGCCTCCTTGCAACCCTCTATGGCTGCAACATACTCAGCATCTGTGGTAGACAAAGCAATGCACTTCTGTGCACGAGACATCCACGACACTACACCACCTGCAAAGGTGAACACATAACCAGAAGTGGATCTCCTACTATCCACATGCCCTGCATAGTCTGAATCTATGTACCCAAGTACACGCATGTCTCCTCTACCAAAGCAGATGCACATCTCCTTGGTACCCTTCATGTATCTCATGATGCACTTAATTGCCTCCTAATGCCTCTTTCCTGGATTAACCATATACCGGCTAACAACTCCCACTGCAAATGCATTGTCTGGTCTAGTAGCTATCATAGCATACATAAGACTCCCAACCGCTGATGCATAAGGAACCTTGGCCATCATGGCCCTTTCCTCATCTGATTTGGGACTATCTGTATGACTCAGTTTCATATATGGAGGCAATGGAGTACTCAGTGCCTTCCCCCCCTCCATATTGAAACGCTGCAATACTTTTGTAATATACTCTTTTTGTGAAAGCCAAAGGAGTTTCCTACTCCGATCACGCGTGATGCGCATACCAAGAATATGACCTGCAAGTCCCAAATCCTTCATATCAAAGGCCTCATGCAACTTGGCCTTTAATGCATCTAGCTCATAAGTATTCTTGCTAGCCAATAGCATATCATCCACATATAGTGCCAAGATTATCAGGCTATTATCCTTAGCCCTTTTAGTGTAGATGCAGTGATCAATTTCACTCCTTTTAAAACCCTGGGACCGAATGAAAGCATCAAACTTCTGATACCATTCTCTAGGCGCTTGCTTAAGACCATGGAGACTCTTCTTCAGCTTGCAAACTAAATGCTCTTTGCCCTTTTCTTCAAAGCCTTCTAGCTGCACCATGTAAATTTTCTCATGTAAATCCCCATGCAAGAAAGCTATGTTGACATCCATCTGCATAAGCTCCATATCCTCTAATGCCACTAGTCCAAGCATGCATCTAAGTGTGGTCATCTTCACAACTGGAGAGAATATTTCATCAAAGTCCACAACCTTCTCTTGCTTGAACCTTTAGCGACCAAACGGGCCTTGTACCTAGGCACATCATCACCTGTGACCTTCATTTTGTAGATCCATTTACATGGCAATGCTTTCTTTCCATGTGGCAAAGAAACCAAGTCCCAAGTCTTATTCTTCATAAGTGAACTCATCTTTGATTGCATAGCATACTCCCACTTGCGTTGATCCTCGCGCATCATAGCCTCTCTGTAGCAAGAAGGCTCCTCGCAATCAGTAAGCATCACATACTCTACCACTGGAACAAACCTATCAGGCAGTCTAGATACTCTAGATGATCTTCTCAAGGGCATTTCAGCTTGCTGTCCCACCTGCATATCAGCCACATTTGGTTCATCATCTCCACCAATAGATGATCCATCATCTACCCTTGATTGTATACCTGTGGGAGTACTTGGTGGTACCATTTCTTGCACATTTGGTGCATGGACAGCTTGTTGTCTATCAACATATGCAGGTGGATTCACATCCTGGAAAGTGATTCTCCTCATTTCCACATCCCTCATGGGTGCCTTATGCATCTTCTTCGCATTGAAGACTACATCATGGCTACGTATGATCTTCTTTGCTTCTGGATCCTAGAGACGATAGCCCATCTCTCCACTTTCACCATAACCCAGAAAGATGCATTTCCTAGACTTAGGATCTAGCTTCTTTCGAAGCTCTTTTGGCACATGTGCATATGCCTCACATCCAAATATATGCAAATGAGAGTAAGAGGGCTTCTTGCCACTCCATGCCTCTTCAGGAATACCACCATCCAAACTCTTACTAGGTGATCTATTGATCACATGCACTGCAGTCTTCATTGCCTCAGCCCAAAAACCACCAGAAAGACTTGCATTGGAAAGCATGCATTGCAACCTTTCTTGAATGGTACAGTTCATCTTTTCTGCAACTAGATTTTGCTATGGAGTACGAGGGGATGTGAGCTCCCTTTTAATCACACGTGTATCACAGAAATGCTGAAAGTCATGAGAGAGAGACTCTCTACCATTGTCAGTCCGTAGGCATTTAAGCATTCTACCTGACTGATTCTCAACCAAGGCCAGCCATTTCTGAAATACCTGGAACACATCACTCTTCCGAGCTATAGCATAAGCCCACACTTTCCTAGTTGCATCATCAATGAATGTCACATAGTATTCAGCCCCGCCTAATGACCGTGTAGGCATGGGACCACATACGTCTGAATGCACCAAATCAAGCTTTTCAAACTCTTTATTTCCCCTTCTTTTATGGGCTGATTTAGTCTGCTTCCCATAGAGACAGTGCTCACAAAATTCAAAATCAGAGAAACTCAAATGCGGTACATAACCCAAACGGCATAAGAGTTTCATTCCATTCTGGCTCATGTGCCCCAACCTGCAATGCCACAAAGAAGTGCTTGGCTGCTCGGTTATTGCAACAACATGATCAAATACCCCTGATACATGTAAGGGATACAAAGTCCCACACTTGGCACCCCTGGCCAAAAGCATAGAGCCCTTCTGAATTTTCCAACTCTGAAAGCCAAAAGTGGTGTGAAAACCAACATCATCTAGCTGACCCACTGAAATAAGACTCTTGGTCAACTTAGGCACATGTCTCACATGTTTCAAAATAAATGCAGACCCATTTGCAAAAGAAAAATTTATGTCACCTACTCCCACTATGTCACATGCATAGTCATTTCCAAGATGGACACAATGGACACAACCTGTCTTTCCACTGTCATAAGTGGAGAACCATTCCCTATGGGGAGTAACATGGAATGAAGCACCAGAATCCAAAATCCAATCCTAGGAATATGCATCATCTGAAGTGGTAAGCAACTTTGTAGATAAACTAGACATGAAGAGAACGTCATTGTCACTATCATGTGTGATTGCATTGATCTCCTCGATCTTCACTTTTCCTTTGTCCTCCCTTGTACTCTCTTCCTTTTGATTTGCACCCCAATTTGCATTCTTTTTCTTATCCTTTTGCTCTCTTTTCAGCTTGTAGCAATCCTTTTTCATATGGCCCTTGCCACAGTGGTAACACTCAATGTTCCGTGCCCTGGATTTGCTACGAGACTTCCCTCTTTCTTGGGACTTCCCCCTGAACTGTGATCTACCCCTTTCCACATTTAAGGCTGCATCCTGCTTGTTGCCATCCATAGACTTTCGTCTAATCTCCTCGGCCAACAAGCTACCCACAACATCATCAAATTTCAGTACTCCACTAGGTGCAAAGTTACTGACAGCTGTACGAAAGGTATCCCATGAGGATGGCAATGAACATAAGAGAAATATTGCCTTAGTCTCCGCATCAAAATTCATCTTCTGAGCCTGAAGCTGGCTGAAAATAATATTGAATTCATTCAAGTGAGAAGCAATGGAGACCCCTTCCTTCATCTGCAGCTCAAACAACCTCTTCATGAGGTAAACTTTATTAGAGGCGGTTTCCTTTTCATAAGTGGCACACAGTTTCTTCCACAAATCTTCCGTAGTCTGCTCATTTACTACTGTGAAATAAACTGACTCTGCAAGATGAAGTCTAATAGTAGATTTTGCTAATGCATCCAACTCATTCCAATCATCCTCAGACATATTTGTAGGCTTAGCTTCAATCCCTGCCAAGGGTTTAATCTGCTTCTTTTGAATAAACACATCCCTTATTTGTTCTTTCCACAAAGAAAAGTTTGTCCCATCAAACTTTTTAATGCTAAAAAACTCCTTTTTAGACAGGAAGAGGATGCCATGATGCAAATGAAGCAAAAATCCCAAATGCTAGTGCCTACAAGAGAGAATCACACCAAATACCAGGTGGACCCAAATGTGTATGCCACAATAGAGTGAAATATCACCAAAACTCATGTCTCAAAGCATCTGACTCATGTGCATATACTATGCATCCATATGATCAAATCTGGCCCAAAAGAAAATGCCAACTACAATGGCAATCCAAAATGCCAATAAGTGCCAAATGACTCAAGCATAAACACCGTCCATTGGCATATGCATTAATAATATCTCATCCAAGAGAGCATAGCACTATCAGTGCATCACCTGCAATGTGTTAAAGCTGTCCCTCAGCATAAAATAGCATCCATGTGCAAAGCGTCCATAAAAATAGCATCCCACAAGGCAATTTGGGCCTATCAGCGCATCCAATAAGGACTACAATGCATCAAAATGGCCTATAAATCATCCACTGCAACCCAATGCACACCACGAATGAGTGCACACTGCTCAAATTGCAACCAGAGTGATCTGCATAAGGTATGCTCAAGAAATCATAGTCCCATGGTAATGACCGCTACTGAAAATAGAACTTGAGATGCCTCAAAACATGGGCGCCATTGCATAATCGGACTCAACAAGAAAATCTGCAAATATCTCTCTTCTGTCGAAACTCCAAAATCCCAACCGATGAGTGAGAAATGGGAGTTAACACTTATCCACTGCCATGTGGCATAAATCTAAGGTTTCAAAACCTTAGAATGAAAAATGCATAAAAGAGAGACGAAATCGAATACACACAGATCTATAACTCTGAAAATCCTCACCGAATTGCGTAAGAACTGATAGGTAGGGGTTTTTGGGCATCCGGAATGCAATGGGACAGATGGTTTTGGAAACCGTGGTCTCAATCACTGGGTCCAACACACGGACTAAAAAACGTTTTTGGAAACAGAGCTGTTTGTAAACTCCACCAGAGTGTGAATGATGAGCAACATAGAAGTTTTAGGATCTCTTGAGTCCATCGGAACTGACAGATCTGCAAATGGTTGCTCCAAACTTGAGTTCCAACACCCAGGCAAAAAAACATAGAAATTGACAGAGTGAGTCAGAAATCCAATGAAATGATCCTAGATTCAAGAATGAAGGTGTTTCCAAGCTCCTGAAGTGAAGTGGACACCAAAAGCAAGCAATAGTTGCCTCTATAAGTCAATACGGAGTCTCTGTCATCGAACGGAATAGGGAAAAGCTCAAAAAACGACTTTTTCTTAAAAACACTTAACATGCTCTCAAAACCACTTCGCAAAACCAAAGTGACTTTTCCAAAGGTTCCTCCAAGGTCTCTAGACACTCGGATGCAAGTAAAGTCACCCACAAAGCTTCCCACAGAGCTTCACCTTCCTCCCACAAAGCTGCTGAGCTTCAAGCATTCATGCATGCTCAGCTAGATCACCTGGGCTCTGATACCAGTTGAGAGTGCTCTCAGCGGAAGTAATAACGAAAGAGGGAGAGAGAGAAACAGAGAGCCACACAAGTTTTGGTGGGTGTAGAACCACCCTAATCTTCTTTTTCATTCATTTATATATGTGTTTGACTATTGTACATAACCGGGGTAAAGGCACAGTGACCTTTAACCCCCACAATTGGGACCACTGCCATTCTCCACTAGTGGTAGTCTAGACAAACTAAACCTATAGATTGACATTCCACTAATTTTATTGGATGCAGTAGGATAATGGTAAAAGTACCAATGCACATGTGAGTTTAGGATTCCTTGTGCGTGTTTTCAGGTCATGGTATGAGATTGGCATCACTACCATTCTCCACTGGTGGCATTCTCCACAGAGATTGACACAATTCCATATGATCTCTACACAGCGGAGACTGTGATCACTACATACAAGAATGCACATGTGAGTTTAGGCTTCTCAATGCCATTTTCTAGGGCCTAATAAGAGATTGGCACCACTCCCATTCTCCACTTGTACAAATGTTTACCCTACTATTCTAGGAGGGGTATTCCAGTGATCATAGGAGAGTGGTGTCCGATTCCATTCCACATGTGAGTTTGATGATCTCAGTGTGATTATGTGGTTGCCAGCATAAGATTGGCATCACTGCCATTCTCCACTAGTGGTAGTCCAGACAAACTAAACCTATAGATTGACATTCCACTAATTTTATTGGTTGCAGTAGGATAATGGCAAAAGTGCCAATGCACATGTGAGTTTACGATTCCTTGTGCATGTTTTCAGGTCATGGTATGAGATTGGCACCACTGCCATTCTCCACTGGTGGCATTCTCCAAGGAGCTTGACACAATTCCATATGATCTCTACACAGCGGAGACTGTGGTCACTACATAGAAGAATGCACATGTGAGTTTAGGCTTCTCAATGCCATTTCTTAGGGCCTAATAAGAGATTGGCACCACTGCCATTCTCCACTTGTACAAATGTTTACCCTACTATTCTAGAAGGGGTATTCTAGTGATCATGGGAGAATGGTGTCTGATTCCATTCCACATGTGAGTTTGATGATCTCAGTGTCATTATGTAGGTGCCAGCATGAGATTGGCATCATTGTCATTATCCACTAGTGGTAATCTAGACAAACTAAACCTCTAGATTGACATTCCACTAATTTTATTGGCTGTAGTAGGATAATGGCAAAAGTGCCAATGCACATGTGAGTTTAGGATTCCTTGTGCATGTTTTCAGGTCATGGTATGAGATTGGCACCACTGCCATTCTCCACTGGCGGCATTCTCCACAAAGATTGACACAAATCCATATGATCTCTACATAGGGGAGACAGTGATCACTACATAGAAGAATGCACATGTGAGTTTAGGCTTCTCAATGCCATTTCTTAGGACCTAATAAGAGATTGATACCACTGCCATTATCCACTTGTACAAATGTTTAACCTACTATTCTAGGAGGGGTATTCCAGTGATCATAGGAGAATGGTGTCCGATTCCAATCCACATGTCAGTTTGATGATCTCAGTGTCATTATGTAGTCGCCGGCATGAGATTGGCATCACTGCCATTCTCCACTAGTGGTAGTCTAGACAAACTAAACCTATAGATTGACATTCCACTAATTTTATTGGCTGTAGTAGGATAATGGCAAAAGTGCCAATGCACATGTGAGCTTAGGATTCCTTGTGCATGTTTTCAGGTTATGGTGTGAAATGGGCACCACTGCCATTCTCCACTATTAGCATTCTCCACAGAGATTGACACAATTCCATATGATATCTACACAACAGAGAGTGTGATCACTACATAAAAGAATGCACATGTGAGTTCAGGCTTCTCAATGCCATTTCTTAGGGCCTAATAAGAGATTGGCACCACTGCCATTCTCCACTTTTACAAATGTTTACCCTACTATTCTAGGAGGGGTATTCCAGTGATCATAGGAGAGTGGTGTTCGATTCCAATCCACATGTGAGTTTGATGATCTCAGTGTCATTATGTAGTTGCTAGCATGAGGTTGGCATCACTGCCATTCTCCACTAGTGGTAGTCTACACAAACTAAACCTATAGATTGACATTCCACTAATTTTATTGGCTACAGTAGGATAATGGCAAAAGTGCCAATGCACATGTGAGTTTAGGATTCCTTGTGCATGTTTTTAGGTCATGGTATGAGATTGGCACCACTGCCATTCTCCACTGGTGGCATTCTCCACAAAGATTGACACAATTCCATATGATCTCTACACAGTGGAGACTGTGGTCACTACATAGAAGAATGCACATGTGATTTTAGGCTTCTCAATGCCATTTCTTAGGGCCTAATAAGAGATTGGCACCACTGTTATTCTCCACTTGTACAAATGTTTAACCTACTATTCTAGGAGGGGTATTCTAGTGATCATAGGAGAATGGTGTCTGATTCCAATCCACATGTCAGTTTGATGATCTCAGTGTCATTATGTAGTTGCTAGCATGAGATTGGCATCACTGCCATTCTCCACTAGGTGTAGTCTAGACAAACTAAACATATAGATTGACATTCCACTAATTTTATTGGCTGCAGTAGGATAATGGAAAAGTGCCAATGCACATGTGAGTTTAGGATTCCTTGTGCATGTTTTCAGGTCATGGTATGAGATTGGCACGACTGCCATTCTCCACTAGTAGCATTCTCCACAGAGATTGACATAAATCCACATGATCTCTACACAGCAGAGACTGTGATCAGTACATAGAAGAATGCACATGTGAGTTTAGGCTTCTCAATGCCATTTCTTAGGGCCTAATAACAGAATGGCACCACTGCCGTTCTCCACTTGTACAAATGTTTATCCTACTATTCTAGCAGGGGTATTCCAGTGATCATAGGAGAGGGGTATTCTAGTGATCATAGATTGACATTCCACTAATTTTATTGGTTGCAGTAGGAAAATGGCAAAAGTGCCAATGCACATGTGAGTTTAGGATTCCTTGTGCATGTTTTTAGGTCATGGTATGAGATTGGCACCACTACCATTCTCCACTGGTGGCATTCTGCACAGAGATTGACACAATTCCATATGATCTCTACATAGCGAAGACAGTGATCACTATATAGAAGAATGCACATGTGAGTTTAGGCTTCTCAATGCCATTTTCTAGGGCCTAATTAGAGATTGGCACCACAACCATTCTCCACTTGTACAAATGTTTACCCTACTATTCTAGGAGGGGTAGTCCAGTGACCATAGGAGAGTGGTGTCCGATTCCATTCCACATGTGAGTTTGATGATCTCAGTGTCATTATGTGGTTGCCAGCATGAGATTGGCATCACTGCCATTCTCCACTAGTGGTAATCTAGACAAACTAAACCTATAGATTGAAATTCCACTAATTTTATTGGCTGTAGTAGGATAATGGCAAAAGTACCAATGCACATGTGAGTTTAGGATTCCTTGTGCATGTTTTCAGGTCATGGTATGAGATTGGCACCACTGCCATTCTCCACTGGTGGCATTCTCCATAGAGATTGACATAATTCCATATGATCTCTACACAGCAGAGATTGTGGTCACTACATAGAAGAATGCACATGTGAGTTTAGGCTTCTCAATGCCATTTCTAAGGGCCTAATAAGAGATTGGCACCACTGCCATTCTCCACTTGTACAAATGTTTATTGTACTATTCTAGGAGGGGTATTCCAGTGATCATAGGAGAATGGTGTCCGATTCCAATCCACATGTGAGTTCGATGATCTCAGTGTCATTATGTAGTTGCCAGCATGAGATTGGCATCACTGCCATTCTCCACTAGTGGTAGTCTAGAAAAACTAAACATATAGATTGACATTCCACTAATTTTATTGGCTACAGTAGGATAATGGAAAAAGTGCCAATGCACATGTGAGTTTAGGATTCCTTGTGCATGTTTTCAGGTCATGGTATGAGATTGGCACCACTGCCATTCTCCACTGTTGGCATTCTCCATAGAGATTAACACAATTCCATATGATCTCTACACAGGGGAGACAGTGATCACTACATAGAAGAATGCACATGTGAGTTTAGGCTTCTCAATGCCATTTCTTAGGGCCTAATAAGAGATTGGCACCACTTCCATTCTCCACTTGTACAAATGTTTACCCTACTATTCTAGGAGGGGTATTCCAGTGATCATAGGAGAGTGGTGTCCGATTCCATTCCACATGTGAGTTTGATGATCTCAGTGTCATTATGTAGTTGCCAGCATGAGGTTGTTGGCATCACTGCCATTCTCCACTAGTGGTAGTCTAGACAAACTAAAGCTATAGATTGACATTCCACTAATTTTATTGGCTGCAGTAGGATAATGGCAAAAGTGCCAATGCACATGTGAGTTTAGGATTCCTTGTGCATGTTTTCAGGTCATGGTATGAGATTGGCACCAGTGCCATTCTCCATTGGTGGCATTCTCCACAGAGATTGACACAAATCCATATGATCTCTACACAACGGAGACTATGGTCCTTACATAGAAGAATGCACATGTGAGTTTAGGCTTCTCAATGCCATTTCTTAGGGCCTAATAAGAGATTGGCACCACCGCCATTCTCCACTTGTACAAATGTTTACCCTACTATTCTAGGAGGGGTATTCTAGTGATCATAGGAGAATGGTGTTCGATTCCATTCCACATGTGAGATTGATGATCTCAGTGTCATTATGTAGGTGCCAGCATGAGGTTGGCATCACTGCCATTCTCCACTAGTGGTAATCTAGACAAACTAAACTTGTAGATTGACATTCCACTAATTTTATTGGCTGCAGTAGGATAATGGCAAAAGTGCCAATGCACATGTGAGTTTAGGATTCCTTGTGCATGTTTTCAGGTCTTGGTATGAGATTGGCACCAGTGCCATTCTGCACTGGTGGCATTCTCCACAGAGATTGACACAATTCCATATGATCTCTACATAGCGGAGACAGTGATCACTACATAAAAGAATGCACATGTGAGTTTAGGCTTCTCAATGCCATTTCTTAGGGCCTAATAAGAGATTGGCACCACTGCCATTCTCCACTTGTACAAATGTTTACCCTACTGTTCTAGGAGGGGTATTCCAGTATAATGGCAAAAGTGCCAATGCACATGTGAGTTTAGGATTCCTTGTGCCATTTTTAAGGTCTTGGTATGAGATTGGCACCACTGCCATTCTCCACTGGTGGCATTCTCCACAAAGATTGACACAAATCCATTCTCCAGTGGGGCCAATCTCTTATTAGGCCCTAGAAAATGGCATTGAGAAGCATGCACATGTGAGTTTAGGCTTCTTAATGCCATTTTCTAGGGCCTAATAATAGATTGACACCACTGCCATTCTCCACTTGTACAAATGTTTACACTACTATTCTAGGTGGGGTATTCCAGTGATCATAGGAGAATGGTGTCCGATTCCAATCCACATGTGAGTTTGATGATCTTAGTGTCATTATGTAGGTGCCTGCATGAGATTGGCATCACTGCCATTCTCCACTAGTGGTAATCTAGACAAACTAAACCTATAGATTGGCATTCCACTAATTTTATTGGCTGCAGTAGGATAATGGCAAAAGTGCCAATGCTCATGTGAGTTTAGGATTCCCTGTGCATGTTTTCAGGTCAGGATTCCTTGTGCTATTTTTTAGGTCTTGGTATGAGATTGGCACCACTGCCATTCTCCACTGGTGGCATTCTCCACAAAGATTGACACATATCCTTGATCTCTACACAAATGAGTCTGTGATCACTACATAGGAGGAAAGTTGAATTTCCCTAATCTACCCTATATTCTAGGAGGGGTATTCTAGTCATCATATGAGAATGGTGCCCGCCGGTCCCAATCCATGTGTGAGTTTGAGGATATTATTGCCATTATGTAGGTATTTGCATGACATTAGCATCACTACCATTCTCCACTGGTGGCAATCTACCAAAACTAAACATGTGGATTGACATTCCACTGATTTTATTGGTAGGAGGATAATGGCAAAAGTTCTAATGCACATGCGAGTTTAGGATTCCTTGTGCAGCACTGGTATGAGATCGGTAGTACTACAATTCTCCCACTGGTGGCATTCTCCACAAAGATTGACAGAAATCCATATGATCTCTACACAAATGAGACTATGATCACTACATAGGAGGAAAGTTGAATTTTCCTCATCTACCCGATACATTTCAAAGATGAAGTTACTCTACAATTGGAGACTGGCATCTAAAAGAAGAATATCTTGCCATAATCTACCCTATACATTTTGGGCCACTATGGTAGTGGGAGAATGGCATTTAAAAGTTGAATTTCACATTTTTGGCTATATTCTGCCATATGTATTGATCAAGATATCACTGAGAGAATGGAATTTCAAAGATGAATTTCAAGATATCACTGAGAGAGTCTTATAGGAAATCCAAGGCCACAACCTACATAAGCTCACATGGACATTGACACAATGTTGGAGAATGGCATACTCAAAGTTGCACTTCTTCACATGATCTATCCTATACATTGATCAGATCGGACTAGAAGAATGATGTTTTAGAGAATGGCACCACTGCCATTCTCCACCGGTGGAACATAGAATAATGCACATGTGAGTTTAGGCTTCTTAGTGCCATTTTCTAGGGCCCAATAAGATATTGGCACCACTGCCATTCTCCACTGGTAGAAATGTCTGCCCTAATATTAGCTTGGGGATCTCAGTTCCATTATGTAGATCCCTGCATGATATTGGCATCACTGTCATTCTCCACTAGTGGAAATCTACACAAACTCAACATGTAGATTGGCATTCCATTGATTTTATTGGTAGTGTATCATTGATATTTTTTATTTTGGTACCAAATCTTACACATAAATCTTGATCAGTGTTCCAACTCTTTCACTTTATAACTAGAAATTTTTATTTTTT
This sequence comes from Dipteris shenzhenensis, assembly GCF_047967505.1. Classification (NCBI taxonomy): domain Eukaryota; kingdom Viridiplantae; phylum Streptophyta; class Polypodiopsida; order Gleicheniales; family Dipteridaceae; genus Dipteris; species Dipteris shenzhenensis. The sequence goes on along the minus strand of NC_141596.1, from coordinate 40,887,563 downwards.
AAATTTTATTTATCTCAAGGGATATTGGCACTAGTGCCACTCTCAAGGACTTCTTATGAGGTCTTGGAGAATGGCACTGGTGCCATTCTCCATTTAAAATTAAAATTTCAATCTCTAAATTTGCCATTCAATCATGAAAATCAAAATTGAGATTGAAGTTTAACTTGAAATCAAAATTTGAAAACTAGAATTTAGGTTTTGAAATACAATTTCAAAAAGATTAATTTCAATTTGAAATACAAATTAAAATTAAAAATATCAATATGAATTTGAATTTAAATTTAATATTAGAGAGAATGGCATTGTGGGGGAAGAGGGAGCACTCACAAAGGGTTAAGGAGACACCAAAAGTGGTGGAGCAAAAGCTACTCTAGCTTATTCCTCTATCATATATATATATGAGTATACATGGGCACAGTACAAGTGGGTGGGCACACTACCCTTTACCCCAACAACCTCCCACTTAAAGGCAATGTGCCTTTAAGGGAGTATAGTACACATATAATACAATCAACCATAGGCTGAAAAACAAGATGACTAGACCGTCATCCTATGCCCATCGGCACTTTACAATGTGCAAAGTGCATAGAGGATAAGCTGCTAGCAGACATCAGGTCTGCAGGATAGAAAATGACAAGCTGTAGATGCCTATCAACCAAAATCTCATGCCAGATCTCACTGGGAGATCTCACTGGGAGAGTGAACTCTCACCATCACGTGCTCCTGTGCTAAGTCCATAGCACCCAAACTGTCACTGTGCAAAGAAAATGTCTCTGTACCACCTGTGACCATAAGCACATGCCCTACAGTAGACCTATATTGGTCTACCCAACCTGCATCACCTACATGTTGCTCCTGGAAGCATAAGGGCCTGATGTCCACAACCGCTTACCTACTGCCAAAATCTGCCATAATCATGCTACCAACTCCCACTACAACGAAAGCAAGAACCGGAAGTGTAGCCCCAATGGCAAACATGTGAGAACCAAGTCTCAACACAGTCATGGATGCATGAAGTACTATGGCTGCCATATCAACCACAACTTGTTGCTCAACTGATCTGTGATCGTCAAACCTGCTGTGTTTCAAGTGTGGAGCCAATACAAGCAATGGAGTACTCAGTAACTTCCCCCTCTCCATCTGAAACAACCAAGTATCTGACAAACATCATCAAGACCATGCAGCTCCCACTACAAAGCATCCTTGTCCATTAGGTACCATATGGCAAGTAACCTCAGAAGGATAGCAACCTCCTGAATACTAAGACCATAACCTGTCTCACTGCGCATCACATCCTAAGCTCTCATAACGGTATCAAACCTATGAAGCCAAGCTCGAGGGGATTGCTTCTGGCCATGGAGGCACTTATGAAGCAAACATATCAATTATTCTTGCCCATGCGCAATATGACTCGAGTCAATAAATGCAGAAACCACATTTGTCCTGGCATAACCAGCCAATGGATCATACCGGGCATCATTAGCCAAGATTAGAAGATGCATCAACAATCTCCATAGGAGTATAAACCTGTGGAAAACTCAAGACATTTGACCGTCTCTGACCAAAATCAGGAAGTAATCATGACTGCCCCAACTTTATAACCTGCTCACTGTGGGAAAAACCTCCCACTCCAAGGGATATGGGCTGCCACTGCAAAGAATTCGGAGGTATCAGTGCACTTACACCCTCTTGGAACACCACTCTCCTACCTGCAATCCACAGTCCTGGGCTATCTAAACATTGCATCCTCTCTGAAATAGACATTATGGCTACGTATCAACTCTCTAGTTGAAGAATCCCATAAGCTGTAGTCCCTACTGAACTCACTGTATCCAAGGAAGATACACCTCCTCGATCGGCAACCATGAGCATAAGCCTCGTAGCCAAACACACGTAAATGCTCATAACATGGTGCCCTACCTGTCAAGAAGTCAAATGGCACTCTACCATTCAGAGATCTCCTGGGTGACCTGTTAAGCAAGTATGTAGCTGTCTTACATGCCTCAGCCCAATAGCATTCGGTAAGACTTGCATATCGTAGCGTGCTACCAATCCTGTCCAATAGAATCCGATTTATGCCTTCTGCCAAGGCATCGTGAGCAGAAAGATAAGGAGTGGTCAACACCCTCCTGATACCAAGTGTATCACATAGATGCTGAAATCTAGGAGAGGTAAACTCTGCATCACCATCAGTCATCAAGCTCAATAGCTTCTTTCCTGACTGATTTTTAGCATTACCCAAGAAGCGCTGAAATGTATCATATACATCATGCCTTTGACGAATCGGATATACCCATATGTACTTTGTAGCAGCATCAATAAATGTCACAAAGTAAGAGGCGCCACCCAGTGAAATGGTAGGCATAGGCCCACAAACTGCACTATGAACCAACTGCAATGGCTTAACATACCTCTTACTGACTGTCTTTCTCAAAAAAGAGGATCCTGACTGCTGATCATCATCACAATCATGACATAAAATTTGAGAGACATCCATAACAGGAATGTATCTCAATGTTGTAAGGGCTTCCATACCTACAGTAGACATATGTCCAAGTTTGGCATACCATAAACTAACCGATGGCTACTTACTAATCATAAGCATCTTATCCTGGACACCTGATACATGCAATGCATAAGAGAATCCAACCCGTGATCCCCTAGCCATAACCAGATTGCCTCTAGAAATCTTCCATGCATGATCACCCAAAGAGACATGATAACCTGCCTCAACCAACTGTCCAGTACTGATCTTGCTCGTAGCAAGTCCTGATATATGTCTAACCCTCTGTAGAACAAGAATAGAGCCACTAGGCATAACAAGGTGGATATCCCCATAACCATAGACATCCATAGAATGATCAATGCCCATCAAACCACTCTCCACAATGCATTCCTAATATGCACTGAACCATGACCTATGAGGGGTCATATGACATGAAGCACATGGATCTAACATCCAATCACCGAGAATGGGTACATCGGTGGCCAAGAAGGAGGTGTCAGACATAGAAAAAAGAATGCCTTCATCACTGCTACTGTCAGTGGAAACCCTAGCATCCACACCCTGAAGCTCAACATGTTCTTCTCCTTCTTCCTGTCATTCTTAACCTTGCTCTTCTTCTTGCATTTTCTCAGCCATTTCCAGCAATACTTTTTCATGTGGCCATACTTTCCACAATAGAAACATCTAACACAAGTCGAGAGCTAGACTTGCTCTTGGAATTCCCCCTTGAACATGACCTGTTTCTACCAATTGATCTATCTCTGGAGTGCATATCAAGGCTGTATTTCAGCCCATCATGACATTTCAGCCCATCATGCTATAACATAACACTATCATGGTCATACATCCGGCATATATGAGTATAGAACTCATATGCATGGCAGTCTACACCCTGTACACCATCATGTACCTACAAGTAGACTGACTTCGAGAGTGATGACTGAATGATATAGCATGCTTGCTCATCCATGTCATCCCAATCACTCTGTTTAATGCTATTAGGCTTGACACCTTTGCATTGAATGGGCTTATGCTGCCTCTTTTGCACTAACACATCATAAATCTACTCTTTCCAATACTAAAAGTTTGATCCATCCAACCTCTCAATATCAAAGAGGGCACTACTAGCTGTAGACGCCATATCTGTGGCACAATAGCTCACAACCAAAGAGTAGTATAGTGCAATAGGCAACCCAAATGACCAAAAAATATAGTGTTGTCCAAACCAATTAGGTCTCCAAATAAACTGGCTGATCCAATGCTCAAAAGCACTCAGCCATAAAGAGTCATAAACAAGAATATATGCAGCCCAGTAACCTGCCAATACCTGGCAATCCAAGTAAGAAATGCACTGAACCAAATGAGCAATGCCTGCTCAACCAATGGCAATAGGAGCCCAACTCAACTATCCATAAACATCAGTGCGGCATCCACCAATGCAAATCCATTATGCATCGAAATGGCATTTACTGCATTACCAATGCATCACCTCAAGTGTGCAATCCTTTGGCAACAAAATCAAACATTCACCACTTGCCAAATGTGCCAAAGAGACTTGCCAAAATGCCAATAATGCCCTTGGATTGAAGTGAGATCCCAATCACTTTCTGTAATTTACTGTGAGTTCCCAATTCACTATTGTGCAAGAGAAATTCCTACAACAATACCTCACAGCCACTTTGGGCAAAATAACATGCTGTCCCTATCTTTGAACAGCGATATCTTTTCACTGAAAGACGGGATGCCAAAGCTGTAAACGACAAAGTTGTAGCTTGTAAAAAGATCTATATTGCAATGGGAGAATGGCACTAGTGCCATCCTCCAATCTCCCCATTTTGCAAAGCTAAAATCTTTTAAATTTTAAATTTGCTCCACTTCCATTCTCCCATTGCAATGTCCCAATTCAAAACTTTGGCTTTGCAAAGGGGGAATGGCACTAGTGCCATTCTCCCATTGTGATTTCCCGATTCAAATCTTGGCTGTGCAAAGGGGAAATGGCACTAGTGCCATTCTCCTAGATTCAAAGTTTTGGCTTCACAGAGTCAAAATGGCACCAGTGAAAATATGAGTCAAGGTATTGCATTGGGAGAATGGCACCAGTGCCATTCTCCCAATGGAATGTCCTGATTCAAAATTTTGGCTTCACAAAAGTAGAAGGGCACCAGTGCCATTCTCCCATTGGAATGTCCTAAAGATAAAAATAGTGTATGGTTTCAAAGGAGTACCATGTTTACACACACACACACACACACACACACACACACACAGAGTGTATGGTTTCAATTTTCAGCATTGCAATGGGAGAATGGCACTAGTGCCATTCTCCATTTTCCAATGAGAGAATGGCATTAGTGCCATTCTCCATTTTCCTATTACAAAGACAAAAATTTTAAATTTTAAATTTGCACCACTGCCATTCTCCCGTTGCAATGTCTCGATTCAAAACTTTGGCTGTGCCATTCTCCCCATGCAATGTCGTGATTCAAAATTTCTACTTCACAAAGACAGTATGGCACTAGTGCCATTCTCCCATTGTAATGTCACGATTCAAAATCTTGGCTTTGCAAAGGGAAAATGGCACAAGTGCTAGTCTCCCAATGCAATGTCTTGATTCAAAGTTTGCCTTCAAAAAGGGAGAATGGCACCAGTGCCATTCTCCCATTGCAATGTCCTGATATAAAATTTTGGCTTTGCAAAGGGAGCATGGCACCATTGGCATTCTCCCAAGGCAAAGTCCCAAGTCAAAATTTTGTCTTCCAAAGGAAGAATGGCACCAGTGTGTTCTCCTCTTATGAAGACAAATGTTTTTCTCAAGTCAATGCATGGGGAGAATGGCACTAGTGCCATTCCCCTTTTCAAATAAATTTTTTAAAATTAGGACATCGCAATGCTAGAATGGCACTCATGCGATTCTCCCATCTCAAAGCCCAAATTTTTAATCATGACATTGTAGTGGGAGAATGGCACTAGTGCGATTCTCCGGTTGCAAAGCAAAAATTTAGGACATTGTAACAGGAGAATGGCACTAGTGACACTCTCCCTCTGCAAATTTGAAAATTTGAGAGCTTTGTAATGGGAGAATGGCACCTAGGTCCATTCTCCCATTGCATTGTTGTAATTCAAAAGATTGGCTCTCTCATTTTATAAAGCTAGAATTTGCACACTTGAATGTCATTAGACTAGGCTTGTGAATCCCTTTAGCTATAATCTGCTCGCTTTCCTATTTTTCGTAATTGAAATGATAGGGAATGGCTACTAGATGTGGGGATAAGGTTAAGATGTTGGTGGGTAATGAAGTGGTTGCAACAGGTTAAATTTGTGTAATCGAATCAAATGGGTGATGTAGTGGTGTGAAGATTGGGGTAGGTAATATATCAGTGATAGGGAAGATGGGATATGCAATTCTCATAGGAAAGCCAAATTCACATGGAGAACGGCACCAATGCCATTCTCCACAATCCCACATGGAGAATGGCACTGGTGCCATTCTCCCCCCGCTACAAGGACAAATTTGTTGGTCTTATGAAATTCTTTGGTTGTATTTGTTCATAAATAAAGGTGACAGACCAATGATGCAGTACAAGGTGCATCCAAAATCACCGAATTGGATGCCCATTGAAGGGGGAATTGAGCTATGGAAGAAAGATAGTGAGGGTCGATCATTGTTGCCAACAGGTTGTCCGGATATACTGCCAATGGCTGCATTTGTGAGAGATCACTTGCAAGTAATATCAAGGATAAAGGATTACATTAAGTTTTGGGAGAGATGTGCAAGTGGAAAGAATGCATCGTAGAGTACTACATTAGGCTAGTGATAGACTATTGGAAAACCATGATCGGTGAGCTCGAACAGGAAAACATCTCAGAGATAGGAGCGTACTGAGAGTTTTGGCCAAGAACACAATCTCCTGATGAGGAGGATGATATAGATGCTTGCATTAATGATTTCCAAGGCTATGAGGAATGGAATGATCACTATTGTGGGCCTCTAAAAGGTAAGCTGAGGGAAGAGTTTAGACCAATGGTGGATGTTAAGCAAGGTGACTTCGTCTTGGTGAGGCCATTAGATCCTATATACCCCATATGGCTTGAGGTTGCCATATCAAGTGCCGAGATGGATGCTGCTTCTCCTAATTTGAAGAAATTATTAATTCAGTATTGGACACCATCAGTTAAGAGAAAGGGGCTCAATGATGCAGATGCCTATGTTGATTGCTGGAACAAGTATTGGGTAGAGAATAGGTTGGATCCACAGGTATGGGAGTGTATTGATGCAATTGTCTGGTCATGGACATCAAAATCCATAAATAGACCCAAGAAGATCAAGATTCCACAGAGTGTATGTATCAAAGCATAGGAGAGCTTGCTTGGTATCAGAGCATAGAAAATGGTGTCGATTTTCTCCCTTTTAATCTCCCAAACTTCCATTGTAAGGTGTGTTCTCATGTGATGTTTCTCAATTGTTGTTATCTTGTCAATGGGTATTTGCATATTATCAATATGACAATTTTTAGAAGCTGACCTTCACCAACAACTGCTTTGTTTCTAGTGGAACTCACTATGCATGGTGTTTGTTAACACCACCAACTGGTGTTTATTAACACCTCAAGTAAAATATACATGTTGTCCCTAGACGATGTTTATTAACACCACCAAATACATGATTTTCAAACTCTACCACAAATGCTTTGTTCTGGTTTTTATATGCAATGAACTGTTTCACAACCAATGAAGTTTTTCATAATCATTGGAATTCCAAATATTAGCATATTCAATATTGGTAAAATTCCCACAATCAATGAAAATTTTCCCAAATTTAATGAAGCCTTTTCCAATTTTAATGAAATCCACCCAATTTCGAAATTCCCAAAATGCAACTTTTGTCCCACTTTATCTAATACTGTGTTATTACCTTCTTGGTAATAGGATTATAGAGACGGTAACCCTTTGCCTCTTCACTGTAGCCCAAGAAAATACACTTTTGGCTCTTCGGTTCCCATTTGGTCCTGTTAGCATCAGGGACATGCACAAAACAGTCACATCCAAAAACTCTGAAATGTGCAGCTGAAGGTTTCTTAACAGAAAAGGCCTGCAGTGGAGTCATCCCGTGGAGTCATCCCATTCACAGCCTTCATGTAGCTACGATTGAGAATGTAAACTACTGTGTTACATGCTTCAGCCCAGAAAGTCTTTGGCAAATCTTTCCCTTTCATCATACTCCTTCCCATTTCGCAGATGATGCACATCTTGCACTCTGCTACTCCATTTTGCTGTGGCGTATGTGGTGGGGGTTTCTGCCTCTCGATCCCGTGACTTTTGTAGTAACTTTCGAATTCACTTGTTGATGTGAACTCACCACCTCTCTCAGATCTCAACTTCTTCACCTTCCTCCCTGATTCTTTCTCGACCATTACATGCCATTCTTTGAACTTACCAAAAGCCTCATCTTTAGTCTTTAGGAAGTATATCCATATCCTTCTACTGTAGTCATCGATCAGCATCATGAAGTAGTAGGAACCACCCAAAGCTTCTGTCTCCATCTTTCCGCAGAGGTCCGTGTGAACGAGCTCTAGAGGAGCCTTTGCCCTACTGGCCTCTTTAGGAAAGGGCTGCTGATGCTACTTGCCCATCATGCAAGCTTCACATACATCGGGCAGATCTGTAATTTTTGGTAGGTCTGCAATCATTCCACTTTTATGCATCTCCTTTAAAGAACTAAGGTTTAGATGACCAAACCTCTCATGCCATAGCTTAGTGTTGCTCACATCAGCTTGCGCACTGAAAGCTGAGAGTTCGTAGATGTTGTTACGCCGTGTACCTTTACCAATGACCTTCCCTTAAAGATCCAAAATCTGTGTGCCATTCTTATCGAAGTGAACTTTGAGATCCCGATCTGTGATCGCAGAAATGGACAAGTTCCTCTTGATATCTGGCACATAAAGAACATCGGACAACTGTTTTATAACTCCATCTGACTTGAGAGCAATCGTACCTTTTCCTTTTGCTAGACATTTTGCATCATTGTTGACTGCTACCAGGATGTCATTCCCTACCGGATGTAGAGAGGTATACCAATCATTAGAAAAAAAGGGAGCTCATTTTGGGGCCTTTTAGAATTGAGAGAAAATAGGCTCTCAACCATGGGCCAACGTAACATTGAAAATTCAACAAAAGAAGATGAAAATAAGAAAAAGAAATAGTACTATATGTTCGTAGAAGCATGTCACATTAATGAGGTGATCTAATTTGAATCTTTAAAAATTTTATTTTCTGTGCAGAATTTGGTGATTCTGACACTGCAGACGTGTCCGGAATGGCCAAAACCCCAAGAACGGCACTGGAAATGCTAGAATCAGACATCCGGAGGCCCAAAAACGGCCAAAAAAGGCCGCAAAGTGAGATTTGTAGAAAAAATACCTCTGCAAATCTCACTTTTCGGCCTTTTTTGGCCATTTACGGGCCTCCGAATGTCTGATTCTAGCGTTTCCAGTGCCATTCTTAAGGTTTTGGGCCGTTTCGGAAGCGTCTGCAGTGTCAGAATCACCAAATTTTGCACAGAAAAGTGTTGCTCTTATATGAACATTGAATGTAAAGCATGTGAAAGAATATATTTATTCCTTTTCACACTGACATTTCTCATGCAAGTATCCATATTTTCGTGCTTTTCTAGAGATCTTGAAAGGTACCAAATCGCGTTTTTCTGCAAATCTCACTTTTCGGTCTTTTTTGACCGTTTTCGGGCCTCCGGATGTTCGATTCTAGCATTTCTAGTGTCGTTCTTGGGGTTTTGGGCCGTTCTGGACGCGTCTACGGTGTCAGAATCACCAAATTCTGCACAAAAAAGTGTTGCTCTTATATGAACATTGAATGTAAAGCATGTGAAAGAATACATTTATTCCTTTTCACACTGACATTTCTCACGCAAGTATCCATATTTTCTTGCTTTTGTAGAGAGAGAAAAGAGAAAATAATGAATTTCTTATAGGGCCCCAAAATGAGCTCCCTTTTTTCCTAATGCCTTCCGACTGGTTCGACTTCTCCTTCCTCTAAATGATAAGGCTTAATGAACTTCTCACAACGTCACCGGCGGCGAACCACCGGCGTCGCCGCAATCCGAAAACTTCACCGGACCATTCAATCGGTAGGAGCGACGGGCGGTGTGTACAAAGGGCAGGGACGTAGTCAACGCGAGCTGATGACTCGCGCTTACTAGGAATTCCTCGTTGAAGATCAATAATTGCAATGATCTATCCCCATCACGATGAAATTTCAAAAGATTACCCGGGCCTCTCGATCCAGGTGGTAAACTCGTTGAATTCATCAGTGTAGCGCGCGTGCGGCCCATCACTGGTATAGAAGACTTGTCTTGTGTTGCAAGTGACTCGAACAGGCTCATTGGTATAGAAGACTTGTCCTGTGTTGCAAGTGACTCGAACAGGCTCACTGGTATAGAAGACTTGTCCTGTGTTGCAAGTGACTCAAACAGGCTCACTGGTATAGAAGACTTGTCTTGTGTTAACACTTATTTCATTAATTTTGGACTTGTTAATGTACAAATTCATTTTTACATATACTTTTGGACTAGTTTTTAGATAAAATTTAAGAAAAACCCAATCTTCAAAGCACATATAAAAACATAAAAACAAGCATTTTTATATATATTTTTTAAGGACATGAAACTAAAATTATAAAATTTAACGCAGCCTACATAAGTTACATGAAAAAATAAGATTCGGTTGTTGTAAACTCTCTTAATATTTAATGGTGTTAATAAACACCTTCAAAAGTTAAGCCTGAGATTTTCAAGACTACATAAGTTACATGAAAAAATAAGATTCGGTTGTTGTAAACTCTCTTAATATTTAATGGTGTTAATAAACACCTTCAAAAGTTAAGCCTGAGATTTTCAAGACTACAGCCATTCAATTTGATGAATTTTCTATTTTCAAGTCCTTAGCCTAAATTCAACCCATTCAAGAGCTGAGCTCATCTCTTCCTCATCGATGTAGTTAAAATTATAGAAGAGAAGTAAGGATTGATGAATTTTCTCCTGCATAACACTTTGTTTGTTCCGAATGGCTTGCGCTTCCTCGGGGGAAAATCTTCCATAACGAGCCACACGCGAAGATATCTCACTTTGAAAGTCTATCAACTCTCTCCTATATGACTGCAATTTATCTATTTCAGTAGTAGCCATACTTATTTTTCTTTCCTCTTCCTTCTCTAAGCCCTTCTGACAAGCAAAGTCATCCTTCTCGTACTGGGTTAATGAAGCTGGATTTTGCTTTCTCTCCTCTCTCTTTCCTTGGTTCTCGGCAATCCATTCTTTGAGGCTGCTAATGGCTTGCTCGACAGAATCGATTACCTTAAAAAGATCCATAATGGCTACAAGATGAAAGGAGTATGCTTGAGAAGAGGAGGTAAGGTTGCGGGCAAGATGGAAGGAGCAAGCTTGAGGAGAGGAGTAAGGTAAGAAGAGTAAAGTGGAAGAAGTGTGGAGAGGAGTAAAGTGGAAGAAGTTTTTGCTACGGGTGAGATATAGAAGACGAACGAGGTGAGGAAGGTAACGAGAGTGAGGAAAGATATAGAAGACGAACGAGGTGAGGAAGGTAACGAGAGTGAGGAAGGTAACTAGAGGAGATAAGGCAAGATGAAAGGAGTATGCTTGAGAAGAGGAGGCAAGGCTGCGGGCAAGATGGAAGGAGCAAGCTTGAGGAGAGGAAGGAGCAAGCTTGAGGAGAGGAGTAAGGTAAGAAGAGCAAAGTGGAAGAAGTGTCTGCTGCGGGTGAGATATAGAAGATGAACGACTACTAGGGAATTTATAGAACTACAGATGCAAGACCGTAATGCGAGATGACTAGATGCAAGATCGTAATGCGAGACATTATAAAATAAAATGATGGGATGCAAGACCGTAATGGGAGACATTTGAGACATATAAGATAGTGATAGTACATTGAAATCTATAAAGTAAAATGATGGAACACAAGAATGATATAATTAATAGAATCTCATCATGAGATATTCTTTTAATATAATATAAGTTAGTAATTATTAGAATCTCATCATGAGATATTCTTTTAATATAATATAAGTTAGACTTGCTGTACATAATAAATGATAGATTTTGAGTACATTGAAATCTATAAAATAAAGTGATGGAACATAAGAATGATATAATTATTAGATTCTCATCATAAGATATTTATTGTACATAATAAATTAGACTTTCAAAAAAGTAAAACCTAATGTATTGTAATGAATAAATATCATAAAATATCCTAATGTATTGCAACATTTAACATAAGTTTTAAAAACACTATCATTAATCAATACAAACAAGATAAAAATCTTCAAGAACTCATGTTTCTTTCTACATGTTTTACAACTGAATAGAGTCTGATGAGTCCTCTTGAGGTTGTGATTCTCTAAGAGTACATTGAGTCTCTACTTGTGTGGATGGTGTACATTGAGATTCTACTTCTGGTGCAATCGGGATAGACTTAATCTCTTCCTCCTTTACAAGATGTGATGTTGTAGATGCACATTGAGTCTCCACTTCTTGTGTAGGAAGAATGCATTGAGTCTCTAATTCAAGTGTAGACTGTAATGCTTCTACTTGAGGCTGTGATACAGAAGGAGACTGAATTATCTCTTCTTTTTCTTTGGCTCCCTCAAGTTCTTCATTGAGTCCATCATGTTGTTTCCCAATGATAGCAGTTAGATAGTGAACAGTCTTAGCCACAAAATCTTGTAGCTCGAGCTTGGTATATGCTTCTATGGAGACATGTTCAAAAATTTCATTGAGATACAACATGAAGTTGTAGGCAATTCTCCACCCACTACTAAACATGTCTTTTTGGTCCACTGCGAGGCGTGTCTGGAAATTTGGTTGGTCTTGATGCTCCCTGGTTTTCATAATCGCAGAAACTAACTTGTTTGCAGACCTGTCCATCATGACATATGACAAAGTGAATTTGTGTAGTAAATAGTAAGATGCATGTTCATAATGATATGATAAAAGAACACTTACTTGAACACCCCGTGAAAGCCTGTAATTGAGTTGACAAACCAACAATGGTTGTCATCAAGGTCCCATACTATCAGGCTCCAATGTGAACTACATCACCAATAAAGAGCGATAAGATTTATCACAATATTAAGTATTAATTGACACAATATTATAAATAAGAGAGTAAAAGAAAGATTGAGACCATACTTACTTCTCATAGTATGGCATAAAGACAAGTAGTATGCCATCCAAGTCTAAAGGTTGTAGAATTGAACAAACATCATCTACTGTCTTCTTGGTATCACTAAGTACAGCTGAAAGAAGAGAATCGAGCATACAGACGCGATTCTGTACTGATCTAGGAAAATGAGATATAACCGTACTCTGCAGCAATAAATAAACAAATGTTAGAAGCAGATTGAATCAAATGATTGAAGTATCAAGTCAAGAGATGTTCATATCAAACCTGAGGATGGCCATCATGACTTTGTCATTAGCCTCTTTCAAAGGGTCGGAGAGGATTGTAACTTCCTCGCTACCAAAAGTCAAAACACGAGGTTGCTTGCTAATGATGACCTTAACCTCAGAAGAGCTCCCCATTTCGTCCAATACAGCGGTTACATCAGGACAACTTATGGACGTAGCAACCAATGTTTCCTCTAGATGCTCCACCACGTTATCAATAAATGCCTTAATGATAGATGACATAAATGCATATAGATGCAAGTCTGTATATGTGGACAATGAGGTTTCACCGCCTCTCAAATCAAAAATTTGAGCAAGGAGCAAGAAGCAGTTATATCCAACTCTCCACCCACAACTGTGGTCATCATTCTGCTTCGCTGCAGGGCATGTTACATACTCTATTTGATCTTCCAAGTCACCCTCCATTTGCATAAGTGCATCTATAGCACTTACCAACTTTCGAGCAGATCTACACATCAAAATAGAAAACATAAATGAATGTGCGCATTGCATAGGATGCATCTCATTGACATAATTATGACACAAGTAGGTTATACTTACTCTGACACACTGCCATGGATAGATGCTATTGAGTTGACAAAGAAGCATTGCTTGGCTAAGATGTCCACAATTACCAAGCTCCAATGCAAGCTGCATTATCAATTAAGAATAATTATTATTTGATATAATCCTCCACAATGTAAGAGATAAGCTAGGTAGGGATTGATACTCACTCCTTGTGATATGCGGTAAAGATAACTCGCGCCGCAGTCAAATCAATAGGTTGCAACCACTTAAAAACGTCATCTATGGTCTTCTGCTTATTGCTAAGTACACTAGAAACAAGAGGATCGACCATATATGCACATCTTTGTATATATAGCGGAAGCTGTTTTAAAACCATACTGCAATAAAAAGAAAAGAATATTAGTTCATTTGATCCAATGGAAATACAAAAGCATAAAGTCAGTAAAAAGTTTGTGTCAAACCTGAGGATGGCTATTATAACCTTGTCATTGACCTCTTTCTTGAAGTTTATGAGGATTGAAATGTCCTCTTCATCGAATATAAAAGTAAGAGGTTGTTCTCGAACTTGAAACCTAACTTGAAATGACTTCTCCATTTGTTGCAATGTATGATTATTTTCTAGAGTCATCCGATGGATAGCCAGAGCAGCTTTGCTTTCTTGAGATGAGCTTTCTATATTCTCTGCTCCAACTATGTCCTCCTCATCCTCCTCCTCTCCCTTCTCCTATAAAAGGATAAAATAATTATGAGATTCAAAATTTTAAATTAATTATAAATTAAAAAAGACCTTTAAATGAATAAAGAAAATTAAACATAAGTCTTCATACCTCTACATATCTTCGTGGTCTTTTTATGTAACCTTCAGAGGCAAGGTCAGTGTCATATCCATCTTCTTCTGCTTCCTTGCTATCGCTAGTTTCCTCACTATTATATCCAGAGCTTTGATCATTTTCATCATCTTTCTTGCTCTCATCATACATGATCTGCTCTATGTCATCCTCTTCATGTGAGATCGGACCTTCCTTATCAAACTTTATTGTGAGAGAAGCCACGGTATCAAGGTATTCCAAGCAAGCAGGGCTCTCAATAATATTTACATTGTGTCCTTTTCTGATAAGAGCTTCAAACAGATGTCCCATTCGGCACAATGTGACTTCCCATCCGGACAGTAGCAAAAATTCCATCATACTAATTAAAAGATCAGCACTTTTTGCTGGCCTTTCATAGTGATTTGCGTTGTGATGGAGGGGACTTGGAGCTTCATGCTCTTCCAGCAGTAGTTGCAATCTCTTTGCATTCCCTCTTATATTGTTTTGTAAGGAGTGATCATTGTAAGGGCTCTTCATGCACCAGAAAAAGGTTTCTAGACTCTGTATCTTGAGACCGCATTCTCTCTTGTCCCTTTTTCTTGAGTATATCCCATTGTAAATCTTGAGCTCATTGCCATATTGTTTTTTTAGGGTAGCACACATTTGTTCCTTGTCATCTTTATCAGCAAATATGACTATATTACATTGTCCCACTCTACCAATGGTGGTATGTAATATTCTGTCAAGGAGTGGATGGATGTCATCCGGTGATATTTCATAGACAAAGAAAAGCTGAGGTCTCTCCCAAGCAGTGTCGTCGGACAAAAAATCACTCAATGAAACTCCCTTGCACTCAACACTCTTTCCAGACTCTGAAATGATTTCATGTATGAAATAAAAGCCCTTGTTCAAAGTCTTTTCTTTTCTGAGAGTGTGGTTATTGATGACTTTTTGTGCATATGCATACACATTTTCCGGAATGTCACTTCTCATAGAGGGAGTAATTTCAGATCCATCATCTTCTACCTTCACCCATTTATGCGCCCAAGCCTTCTGTTTAGCTGACGGTAAAGCTGATGCCATCTGCCTCAATAAATATTCAATTGCACTCTTTACTGCATCACGCTTGACCTGTTGGATGATGTTATCTTCCATGCAATGATCTTTATCCTTTTTGCCAAAAAACCATTCTTTGGACATTAATTTCTCTACAGCAAGACTTGCGTATTTGTCTGGTAGGTTTCTTAAAGGCCTCCACATCCGAGCTGTCATCTCTTTTTTCTCAATCTTCTTTGCCTTCTCTTTAATCAATGATGGAGCCTCATATGTAACATCTCCTTTCTCACATGCAAGACACACGTCTTTGATCTGATGAAAAACTTCATCACTACGGAAAAGTATGCTTGTGTAGTCTTGATACCTATCCCTTACTGTCTTGAAGCTTGTAATCACCTCAGCTCTTCCCTGTTTTCCCCTTGGTATAGTGGCACTCAAGCATGTGTAGAAGTCAACAAGATTATCCGCTTCCACTTTAGTTGCAGTTCTTTTGAGAGTGGTCAAAGGAGAATTAAAAGTTTTCCATATGGTCCTAGCTTTGAGCAACATCTCTGAAGTGGAGGTGATTTTTCGTAGTGCATAAATGTCATGATTAAGTCTTTCCGACTCAATCAAATATGTTTTCTCGTTCTTGAAGATACAGATGCATGCAGAATAGTAGTGAAATTGAGGCACACTCGCGAAGGTTTGATAAGTAATTTCTCCTTTCTTGTATGCATCTCTAGAGCGCTCATTACAAGCATCGGCATAGTGCTGACCATCTATTGCCTCAAATGTACAATGAGCTAAGAAATTTCTCTTGGCATCCCTTATATGTCGTTCTGGATCATTCACTAAACTCTGTCCTTCTTGAAGTGAGGGAACTTGTTTTCCGAGGAACTTAGTGAATTGCATCTCAAAATCTATAGGCTGAGAGAAATTGATGGATTGACTATAATCTCCCATGACTGGCCAAAATGTTCTTGGACGGAGTACCAAATTAGAAACAACTGGTTTTTTTCCATCAATCAAAGCCTGAAAAATCTTTTCAGCATAGGCTGTATCTAAGGTCCTGCTGTTGGTGAAGACACTTGCTTTGACCACTATTGAAGCATGTATAACTTGAGTCTTCTGGCCCCATATATATCCTGGATCCTCATCTGTCACAGCCTCATTCAAGCGAAGATTTAGGTTCTTCATTGATAACATTTCTGCTTCTAGATCTGACTCCATTTCAAGACCCTCCGCATCCTCTTCATGTTCTTCCTCTTCTCTTCTTTGCCCTTTCTTTGTATATGAACGACCTCTTTTTCCAGTTATAGGACTTGGAACTGTAGCTCGTGAAGTACTTGCCTTTTGCATTTGACGTCGAGGTTTACTTTTTAGGGGCTCAATGTGAACTGCTTTAGATCGCCCTACTTCTTCTTCTATTGCCTCAACTTCAGGTATACTTAAGGGCTTCACTTGTTCTGTTATTCCATCAACTTCATGAGTTACACCATCTAAGTGAGTAATACCATGAACAAGAGATGTGTGTGCATGTCCTGTCTTATCTGATGCATGTCGTGTCTCACTCAATTCAATTTCTGTCTGAGATGCATGTGCATGTCCGGTCTCCACCAATTCAATTCCTGTCTCAGATGTAGATCCCTTGTAAGCATCCACGTGTACAAGACCCTCATCCATTGCTACAATGTGTTCTGTCTCATCCACTCCACTTCCTCTCTCATTTGTATTACCATGAACCAAATCTACATGGCGTGTCTCATCACTTCCTTTCTCATGTGTGGATTCTTGCACCTTAGGTCCCTCCAATGAAGTTGAACCTTGTTGGATGACACCCTGAAAGTATTCAAGGATAATCTTTGACTGCATTTTTCTTGCTTCCTCAATGGGAAATTCCTCCCACACATGTTGAAGGATCTCCAATGCAGGAACCAATTTAGGAAATCTAGGTGCTTTTGGCGGCGGCATCACAAAGTGCACTGCATCTTTCTTAGAAAGAAGAAACGATCTGTTGCTCATTCTTGACTTTGTGTAAATCATCATTGTACTGCTGTCTTTTTCAATTTTTATTCCTACTAAGGTGCCCCCTTGAATCAAATTGCTCTTTGAGAAAGATACATTTGATGCGCACTCATCTTTCTCCAACTCTCTCTTTGTCATCACTAGAATGAGATTTCCTTTACTTAAGACCAAGAACCATGCTTTCTTTGTTGTGTCAACAACTGTCCAGTTTGTGAAGTCCTTTGGGGCATAAATTCTTCCATTGTATTTCAGTGTCATACCATTGACAAATGCTGTAGCCTCAAGATCCATCCTGTATTCAAGCACAACACAAATTTTAAGTACTTTGACAAACTACAATTACTTTGAAAAATCAAAAGTACAATGAGTCCCATTAATACACCTCAAGTTTTTATTCTTCCCAATCATATAAGTATCAATTTCATGCTTTGGGAATAGCCTAAAAGGCTTTACAAGGCTTAGAGCATAAATGCTTTGGGAATAGCCTAAAAGGCTTTACAAGGCTTAGAGCATAAATGCTTTGGGAATAGCCTAAAAGGCTTTACAAGGCTTAGAGCATAAATGTGAAAAAAAATAAGGATTTACAATGATCTCTGAATATAAATTTGAAGTCTGTCATATATAAGTACAAAATGCTCTGTCAACTCCCGCAACTGATATAAGTGTAAAATGCTCTGTCAACTTCCACAACTGTAATCTGTAATCTGTCATGTCCACTGATACAACTTTCAATCATCTTGAAAGTTTAAAAACCTTAATCGTTGCTTAAATGGTAGGGTTGTTGTGACTGTGAAACCGAATGTGAACGAATGGACTGACTCCGATTAGGAACTAGTCGGGAAATTTTGAGCATGGCTTTGATTGGTTTTTTTGGAGTTCTCTCCTCTAAGGACAAACTAATCTATGCTAATCTAGACTACACCAACCGTCGAAGCGAAGAAAAGCAAGAAATAATTTCTTTTCCATTGTTCTTTTTAATATCCTTAGGTTGCAAATTAAAAGCAAAAAATAATCTATTTTCCATTATTCTTTTTAATACACTAAGGTTGTGAGTTTAAAAAAGATAAAATTTATATTTTATCTTTTTTAAACTCACACCCCTTTCTCTCTCTCTCTCCCCCCCCTTCTCTCTCGCTGCCGCCCCCATCCTCCCACCCCACCTTCCCCATTCTCACTCCCACGCCCACGTCCATTCTTTCACCTTCCCCATTCCCACTCCCTCTCCCACTCCCATCCTCCCACCCCTTTCTCTCTCTCTCCCCCCCCATTCTCTCTCGCTACTGCGGCAGCGGCCCCCCCCTTCTCTCTCTCTCCCTTCTCCTTCTCATTTTAAAAAAGATAAAATTTATATTTTCAAAAACTAATTTACTTACAACTCATAAGAATTGAACATTCACATTAATAAGAAGTTAAAATCTTAATAAATTTGAATTTAAATAATAAAAACTATAAAGTAGTTTAACTTAAAGTTTATGAAAAAATAACGTAAAATAAAGAAAACAAGACTTAAAATTAAAAATTTAATATTTACCTAGAAGAATATATTAATTCTCCCTAAAAAGAAATAAATTAAAGTAATAATAACGAATGTAAGTTAAACTACTTTTAAAATTTTAATTTAAAATGTAATAAAATTAAAATTATACTTTTTATATTCCAAAACAAAATGCATTATAGTCTAAATTAAACTAGTAAATTAAAAATGAAAGTGAAACTCATTTTAAATTCAAAAACAAAGAAAAATTTAAAATTCAAGTTTCTACAAGTTTTGCTTTTAGCATACATTTGTCTTTTCACATCCACGCATTTGTCTTTTGAAACACAAGGTTGTCTTTTATCACAATTTTCAAGTTTTCACACGTTTATCTTTTCAAACACAAGGATTCATAGTTTAAAAAAAGGCGGGAAATTTGAAATTCTAGTTTCCACACGTTTCTCTTTTCAAACACCAAGGTTTATAGTTTTGTTTGTTTAAGTTTCGACTAGATCACACACCAATCTCCTCTAATATGCCTCATTGATCATAGCTCCCAAATTCTTCCATCAAAACATCTCTCCTTTATCTCTTCTTGATCGTTGCCCACTCATTTTTTCTCCTCATTGGTAAGATTTTTTATCTCGATCGTACTTTCTCTTGTGCCCTTCCTCTCTAAATTTTCATCAAACACCAAGGTTTATAGTTTTGTTTGTTTAAGTTTAGACTAAATCACATACCAATCTCCTCTCATATGCCTCATTGATCGTAGCTTCTTCATCTTGTCTCGATCGTCGCCCACTCATTTCTCCTCTTCATTGGTAAGATTTTCTATCTCAATCGTACTTTCTCGTGTCCTCCCTCTCTAAATTTTCATCTCTCTCACTCTTCTCTCTCTCTCTTTCCTCTCCGCTCTAGTCTACGTTTCCTCTCATCTTAGTCTACTCTCTCCCCTCCTCTTCATTTCCCCTCTCTCTCTCCCTTTCTCCTCACCTTTTCCCTCTCTCTCACTTACGCTCCCCACTCTCCTCCCCACTCTCTCTCTCACTTGCCGCGACCTCCCCCCCCCTCCCCTCTCTCTCTCTCTCTCCCCCCTCTCTCCCTCTCGCTGCCGCGGCAGCGGCCTCCCCCCCTCTCTCTCTCTCCCCCCCCTCTCTCTCTCTCTCTCTCCACCCCTCCCTCTCTTTCGCTGCCGCGGCAGCGGCCCCCCCTCCTCTCTCTCTCTCCCTCCCCCTCTCTCTCGCTCTCGCATCTCCCCCCACTCTCTCTCCCCCCTCCTCTCTCGCTGCCACGGCAGCGGCCCCCCCTCTCTCTTCCCTCTCCCCCCCCTCCCCCTCTCTCTCTCCCTCCCCTCTCTCTCGCTACCCCACCTTCTCTCTCTCCCCCCCCTCTCTCGCTGCCGCGGCCCCCCCCTCTTCTCTCTCTCTCTCCCCCTCCCCTCTCTCTCGCTGCCCGCGCCCCCTCCCCCTTTCCCTCTCCCCCCCTCCCCCTCTCTCGCTGCCGCGGCAGCGGCCGCGGCCCCCCCCCTTCTCTCTCTCCCCCTCCCCTCCCCTCCCTCTCCCCCCTCTCTCTCGCCGCCCCCCCTTCTCTCTCTCCCCCCCCTCCCTCTCTCGCTGCCACGGCAGTGGCCGCGGCCCCCCCCCTTCTCTCTCTCTCCCCCTCCCCTCTCTCTCGCTGCCCCCGCCCCCTCCCCCCTTCCCTCTCTCTCCCCCCTCCCCTCTCTCGCTGCCGCGGCAGCGACAGCGGCCCCCCCCTTCTCTCTCCCCCCCCTCCCCCTCTCTCGCTCCCCCCTCCCTCTCTCTCCCCCCTTCCCTCTCCCTCTCTCTCTCCCCCTTCCCTCTCCCCCCCTCCCCCTCTCTCGCTGCCGTGGCAGCGGCCGCGGCCCCCCCCCTTCTCTCTCTCCCCCTCCCCTCCCCTCCCTTTCCCCCCTCCCTTCTCTCTCCCCTCCCCTCCCTCTCTCGCTGCCGCTGCCGCAGCAGCGGCCCCCCCCTCTCTCTCTCTTCCCCCCCTTCCCTCTCGCTGCCCCCCCCCTCCCCCCTTCCCTCTCCCCCCCCTCCCCCTCTCTCGCTGCCGCTGCCGCGGCAGCGGCCCCTTCCCCTCCCTCTCCCCCCTCCCTCTCACCGCCCCCCCTCCCTCTCTCGCCGCAGCCCCCTCCCCTCCCTCTCCCCTCTCCCTCTCACCGCCCCCCCTTCTCTCTCCCCCCCCCTTGCCCCCGCCCCCCCCTTCCCTCTCCCCCCCCTCCCCCTCTCTCGCTGCCGCTGCCGCAGCAGCGGCCCCCTCCCCTCCCTCTCCCCCCTCCCCTCCCCCTCCCCTCCCCCCTCCCCCTCTCTCGCTGTCGCTGCTGCGACAGCGGCCCCCTCCCCTCCCTCTCCCCCTCCCTCTCACCGCCCCCCCTCCCTCTCTCGCCGCGGCCCCCACCCCTCCCTCTCCCCTCTCCCTCTCACCGCCCCCCCTTCTCTCGCCCCCCCCCCCCTTGCCCCCGCCCCCCCTCCCTTCCCTCTCCCCCCCCTCCCCCTCTCTCGCTGCCGCTGTCGCGGCAGCGGCCCCCTCCCCTCCCTCTCCCCCCTCGCCTCCCCTCCCTCTCCCCCCTCTCTCTCCCCGCCCCCCCTCCCTCTCTCGCCGCCCCCCCTCCCTCTCCCCTCCCCTCTCCCTCCCCTCCCTCCCCCCCTCTGCGCTGCCGCGGTAGCGGCCTCCCCCTCCCCTCTCTCTCTCCCCCCCCTCGTGGCTTCCCCCCTCTCTCCCCTCTCTTCCCCCCCTCCCCCTTCTCTCCACCTGAATAATCCTAGAAGGTGGTTTCTCTTTCCACCCTCCCATCTTCGGGAGGAGCTTTCATGTACTTGTGATATTGTATTGCTCAGGTCCCATAGGCCGGCTTTGGTCTTCAGAGGACGATAATATATTCTTCTTCTTCTTCTTCTTCTCCCCCCTCCCTTTCTCTCCCCTCTCTTTCCCCCCCCTTCTCTCCTCTCTCTCCCTCTCTCTTTCTCTCTCTCTTTTGCTGCCGAGGCAGCAAGACTCTCTCTCTTCTTTTCTCTCTCTAAAAATCTTTCCTTCACTTTTCTCTCTCTATAATAAAATTTCAAAGAATACAAATTTTTAAAAAAGTACCTGGAAAAAAGTTGAAATCGATGCTTGTGCTTGCTTGTGCTTGCTTTTGCTCTTCCTCCTCTTTTTGCTTCTCCTCTTGCTCTTCCTTGTTGAAATGAGAGAAACAATGAGAGAAGGAGAGTATATATAAGAAAAACTAGGGTTTTAAGTGCTTCTCTCTCATTGGTCCTTCTATAACATTATCTCCTCTCCCATTGGCCTCTCTATTAGATTATCTTCTCTCTCTCTCCCACCCACTCCCATCCTCCCACCCCATTCCCACCCCCATCCTCCCACCCCACCTCCCCCATTCTCACTCCCACGCCCACGCCCATTCTTTCACCTTCCCCATTTCCACTCCCTCTCCCACTCCCATCCTCCCACCCCACCCCTCCCACTCCCACCCTCACCCCACCCCCACCTCCCCCATTCCCACTCCCACTCCCACTCCCATTCTCCCACCCACTCCCATCCTCCCACCTACACCTCTCACTCCCACTCCCATCCTCCCACCCCCACCCCTCCCCCCCCATTCCCACTCCCACTCCCATTCTCCCACCCTTATCCTCCCACCTCACCCCTCCCACTCCCATCCTCCCACTCCCTCTCCCACTCCCACTCCCACTCCCATTTTCCCACCCCCCCACCTCCCCCATTCCCACTCCCACTCCCATTTTCCCACCCCCCCCACCTCCCCCACTCCCACTCCCTCCCCCATCCTCCCACCCCACCCCTCCCACTTCCACCCCCACCTCCCCATTCCCACTCCCATCCTCCCACCTCACCCCTCCCACTTCCACCCCCACCTCCCCCATTCCCACTCCCTCTCCCACTCCCATCCTCCCACTCCCACTCCCCACCCCTCCCACTCCCACTCCCATCCTCCCATCCTCCCACCCTCACCCCACCCCCACCTCCCCCATTCCCACTCCCTCTCCCACTCCCACTCCCATTCTCCCACCCCCACCCCCACCTCCCCCATTCCCACTCCCTCTCCCACTCCCACTCCCATCCTCCCACCCCCACCCCCACCGCCCCCATTCCCACTCCCTCTCCCACTCTCCCTTTCTCCCACTACCACCCTCCCACACTCCCTTTCTCCACTTTCCCACTCTCCCTTTCTCCCACTACCACCCTCCCAACTATCAATTCCACTATTACTTATGAATTCTAATTAAAACTATTACTTAAATAAATGATATTACTTGAAAACACTCATAGGATTTAAGGTTTAGGATTTCGTGGTTTGGGTTTAGGATTTGGGGTTTGGTGAGTTAGGGTTTAGGGTTTAGGGTTTAGGGTTCAAGGTTTGAGGGTTAGGGTTTGGGGGTTAGGGTTTAGAGTTTGGTGGTTTAGGGTTTAGGGTTTAGGGGTTAGGGTTTAGGGTTTAGGGTTTGGGGGTTAGGGTTTAGGGTTTAGGGTTTGGGGGTAGGGTTTAGGGTTTGGGAGTTAGAGTTTAAGGTTTAGGGTTTAGGGTTTATGGTTTAGGGTTGGGAGTTAGGGTTTAGGGTTCGGGAGTTAGGGTTTAGGGTTTAGGGTTTAGGAGTTAGGGTTTAGGGTTTAGGGTTCGGGGGTTAGGGTTTAGGGTTTGGGAGTTAGAGTTTAAGGTTTAGGGATTAGGGTTTGGGATTTAGGGTTTAGGGTTTAGGGTTTGGGAGTTAGGGTTTAGGGTTTAGGATTTAGGGTTTAGGAGTTAGGGTTTAGGGTTTGGGGGTTAGGGTTTAGAGTTTAGGGTTTGGGGGTTAGGGTTAAGGGTTTAGGGTTTAGGATCTAGGGTTTAGGAGTTAGGGTTTAGAGTTTAGGGTTTGAGGGTTAGGGTTAAGGGTTTAGGGTTTAGGGTTTAGGAGTTAGGGTTTAGGGTTTAGGGTTTCGAGTTTGGGAGTTAGGGTTTAGGGTTTGGGGTTTGGGAGTTAGGGTTTAGGGTTTAGGGTTTGGGGGTTAGGGTTAAGGGTTTAGGGTTTAGGGTTTAGGGTTTAGGGTTTGGGAGTTAGGGTTTAGGGTTTAGGAGTTAGGGTTTAGGGTTTGGGGTTTAGGGTTTAGGGTTTGGGAGTTAGGGTTTGGGGTTTGGGGGTTAGGGTTTAGGGTTTGGGGTTTGGGGGTTAGGGTTTAGGATTTAGGGTTGTTATTGGTTAGGGTTTAGGGTTGTTTTGGTTTACGGTTTAGGGTTTAGGGTTGTTATTGGTTTACGGTTGTTATTGGTTAGTGTCTAATTAAATTTTCAAACACGTTCTGGATTTTTAAATCATTAATAAAGTAGATTATTGAGAAGAGACTAATGTTCTTTATAATGGTTGTTACAGCTTGTTTGCAAGGAAACTCACAAAGGAGATGGCTACAAAATTTATTCCGGGGATGGAGGTGATTTTATGTTGCAAAAGAGAAGTAGTTGCATTTGCTACAATCCATGAAAGTGATCGAAATTCTATTTGTCACTTTAGAAGACTTGGCGAAGATAAGGTAGCGGTTATCGTATCAAGGATTCTTAGTGCACATGTTGAGCTAAAGCATAAGTGTGGGGATATGGAAATCCTTGGAGATGTTATGCCCTATAATACTTCCAACAAAGCATTTATTGCATGGGACAGAGATGAGACTTATCCAACACATGTCATCAGGAATACAAAGTGCATATCTTTGGATTTTAGAGTGGGAGATATTTTACAAATGTTATCATTTACAAATAAGTATGTAGCAGAAGGTCAAGTCTTGGGATTTGAACAAGTTGAACACTGGACATTTGCACAGATGAGAATTCAAAAAGTTACTGATGATGGTATGGATGATAACTCAATGTCATTGGATGGTCCCTACTATGAGGTAGGTAAGGATTTGAGATGGAGCATGCAATTTTTAAAGATTGGAAAGACTCGGCATGTGGTTTTTAATGATAAACATAATGTATACTACAACATCAAAGAATTGAAAGAATATGCCAATGTACCAAGCTCTATTCCTTCAGAGATGGATGATTCCAATGCACTCAACTATAGCACTGACGTCTTATCAGAAGTCGATGAGTTCATTGGTACCGAGAAAGAAAAATATTTCACAAGTGATGCCTTATCCGGGGTGGATGAGTTCATGCACATTGAGAACTTGGGCAAAGATGTGAAAAGTGTTATATCTTCAAGCATGGATGGCTTCATGGATACTGATAAAGTTCTTGGAGTCAAAGCAGGTAACTATGGAATTATGGAAATCATGCACGATAGTATAATGAGTGATGTTCTCTCTGGAGTAGAGGAGTTTCAAGACTATGGAGTTATGAAATCCATAGAAAGTGCATCAATGAGCGATGTTCTCTCAGGAATAGATGAGTTTGAAGATCATTCTGGACACTCTATCACCACTGACTATGGAGTTATGAAATCCATAGAAAGTGCATCAATGAGTGATGTTCTCTCAGGAATAGATGAGTTTGAAGACCATTCGGGACACTCTAATGCCATTGTGACAAGTGGTTCTACGATTGTATCAAAAGTAGGGATGAGATCAACAAAGGACTATTCGGTGTTTGACTTTGATTGTGAACTTGTAAATGTTACAAATGGTTTGACGAATGTATCAAAAGCAAGGATGACATCAACAAAGGAATATTCAGTATTTGACTGTCAGAGTGATAAGATCAAGGATGCAACATCTCATGAAAACAACGTGACAAATAAATCTTACAAGGAGAACTACACAAATCCAAATAAGAATGAACAGAAGGTCCCAAAACGGACATACAGATGCATGAAAAGACAACGAGTGCAGGCAGATCCAGAAAAGCAACCAAAGAGAATAAGAGTAATGAATGAAGATGTTATGCTAAAAGCAATGCGATCTACATGCTGTAAGCATACATGTATGCGATCCATTAACTTACATGACATCAAGGGTTGTAGAGAACATGTCTGGCAAAGGAAAGGAAGCAGAAGAAATGAATACCTACTCACGAGATTGTCTTGCTTTCTTGTAAATGATAAGAGAAGGCGAAGTTCAGGACATCAAATAAGGCCTCGTATAAATGGAAAAAGTATATGCAATAATGCATATCGCATTATCACAGGATTATCACACGGCACATATTGGAATTTGGCTAATAAAGCAAAGTATGGAGTTAAATTTAACATTCATGGAAACATAGGAAGGCCCAAAACAAGAGCCTCAACGGTTGCGGCAATAGCAATTTTGAAAGATTACATTTATGAAAATGCTTTACCGCAACCCCACCTATCAGAAATGCATCTTCCGATAGGTTTGACCAAAAAAGAAGTATTTAACTCTATTGGAGAAACACAGAGGCAAAGAGGGCATACACCGGCATCTTTTCATACTTTGTATACTCTTTGGAAAAAAAGCTTTGGACATGTTAAAATCCCAAAGAGGCAAAAAATGTCAAAGTGCAACGACTGTGATGATCTAAAGCGAGCACTTGAGAGTGCAACATCTCTAGAACAAAAAGAAGCTTACAAAAGAAAGAGAGAATTTCATCATGGACTTGTTCGACATTCTAGAATAAAATATGCATTTTGGAAGGAGCAAGCTATTTCTCACCCAAATGAGTACATGTGCATTATTGTAGATGGTATGGATCAAAATACAACAACATTACCTCGATTCGTTAACACTCCACCTAAGCTACAAGGCAAATACTTTTTAAAGACACATCTATGTGGAGTGTTAGTGCACGGATTTAAGTTTTTTGCAGACATATGGATTGATTCCTTGCATCTACACGATAGCAATCAAGTTGTAACATCCGTTATGAAGGCAATTCACAATGTACATGCAGAAAAAGGTCGCCTACTAGCAACTTTGAGAATACAAGCAGACAATTGCGGACGAGAGAATAAGAATGTACTCTTCTTTGCATTTTGCTCAATGCTAATCGCTCATAGAATCTTCAATGAGATTGAAGTTGGGTTTTTGTTGGTTGGGCACACACATGAGGATATCGATCAGGTATTTAGCACAGTTTCAAGAGAACTAAAACACAAGGACATGGAGACAATGGATGACTTGATAAGAAAATGCGGGAGGCAAGTTGGTGGCCGTAAGGAAGGAACAATATGCTCAATGGTTGAGAGGATGTATGATTGGAAGAGCTTTATTCTACCTTTCATACAAAAAGGTGGTGATGCCCTGATTGGTCATAGCGCTCCACACTATTTTCGATTTTTCTTAAAGGATGAAAAACCAATGATGCAATGGCAACACTATTCTCTTGATACAAAATGGGAACCTGAAGAACCTTACTCTCTCTTAACTTCAATCCCGAGCAAAGAAATGCATCCAACATGGGCTCCTATAAAAGAATTTAGCGAGAAATCCAAAGGTGAAATAGAAGGCTTAAAAGCTTTTATTGCATACAAAGAGGAAATGCTCCGGAGATTTCCTGATTGGAAGCCCTCTTGGAAGGAACACACTACTGTTGTAATTAGCAAGACCTACCAATTGATAAAGGACCTTGCAAAAATGCGAGAAGATGATATTAAGGCAGAACGGCCTTTATTTTGGCCAAATGTTGGTAATGACTTGCGTCCAGCATGTGGTCTCTTTGAAAATGAGTTTGAATCGTTGCTCCCACGTCCATATTGTGGACCCAAGAAGAGAGAGTTTATGCCACAAATAGACATAGATGTCCATTGTTTTGTTGCAGTTCGACCATTGAACATGAGAACGTGAAGTTTTGGGTTGCAAAAGTAGTTGACGTGAGCATGGATGACCGGGGGAGAGCTACAACATTTACAGCGGTATGGTATGAGCCAAGGGGCAGGAAGGAGAACCAAGATAACAGTACATTGTATAGTAGTTGTTTGAAAAAGGAATGGGTCCCAAACCATGAAGCAATTTCAAGACTTTCCACAGAGACAGTCATAGTATCCTGGAAATCAAGGTCAAAGAAAACAAAGAAGCACATGGGGTATGATGTAGAAGACAAAATAAAATTACCACAACCAATTATTACGCACATTACAGAGTTCACAAAGATGCTCGCCCGGGAGGAAGTAGAAGGAGATAGCGCAAATGAAGAATGCCCATGATAACACCATTCAAATATCGAGAAAGAGTGAAGGTGGTGGTGGTTGTCAGATGAGAGTGAATGAAGATGGCACCCAAGTGACAAGTGACGACAGAAAGGACATTCTGAACAAGCAAATGTTTGGATCGCTCATTTCTGTGATCATGATAGAAAAGGACATTCAAACAAGCAAATGTTTGGATCGCCCATTTGTACTAAACTCATTGTAAAGGAAAAATTAAATTATTGAAAAGGCCACAGGAGATCCTTTGTACAAAGACTCATCCAGAGAAATATTTGTTGTAAAACTTATGACATGATAATGTAAAATTGCAAGCATAGCTATTGCTATTTTTTGGAGTACAAAAGAGGCTTCCATCATGTCTCATGTGTATATAAACCTTTTAATTTCTTGAATATTCAAGAGTGTTATAGTTTTCTGCATTGAAAGTAAAAAGAGTCTTACAGGTCTCTTATGTATACATTTTTAAAATGTTGCGAATCCTCAATAGCATGGTTTTTCATGGATTTAAACTAATAACTCGGATTTTTTATTTTAAGAATATGATTCTTATAAACAAGAAATACAAATTTAGGATTTAATAGTAGTTTTTGCATTATTTGTACAACATTGTAGAGAGATATTTTGAAATGTCTTATGTGAAAATGATAGTGCCAGAAAGTAAACTTTTGATTCTCGAATGACAGTTTCATAAAGTAAACTTTTCAGTTGGGAAGGATTTTAAGGAATAGTCCAAAAGTAGACATATGAGTCCAAAATTAATGAAATAAGTGTTTGTTGCAAGTGACTCAAACATGCTTACTGATATAGAAGACTTGTCTTGTGTTGAGAATAATAAGATGGGACCACAAAGAAAAATACACGCAAATATCGATGGGATAAGTGATGCAATAACAGGAATTGATGACTACCAGATTGCCATTTCCAAGATATTATAAGGTATCAAATAATTCTCAAGCCCACACAGCATTTGATTATAGAGATGAAGATTCAAGGGAAATGGATTCGAGGTCTGATGGGCTTACAACTAGAAAACGCAAGACACTATTTACAAAAAGAAAGTATGTGAGTGTGAAGAGGCGAAGAATCATGGTATCAATTCCAGATTTAAAGAGACATGTGATGTTATCCGAGGAGAATATGGAAAGGATGCTTATGCAAGTTTGTTGCAAGAGACTTTGCATTAGAAAAGTTGGGAAAGATGATTGTGCAGCCATACACCTTGGTATTTGGAGTAAGACAGTGCCTAATAGACATAACTATCTTCTTCAAGAGTTTTCATGCTTTCTTCATCAAGGTGCTAATCAAGATTTGAGCACAGGACACTGTAAACCTAGATTGAAACCCATGGTTAATGGGAGACCCATTTGCAATCGAGGATATCAATGGTTAACTAGACTATCACATGGCACATACTGGACCATCTGGGTAGAGGTGAAAGAAAAAGTGGTTCATACAATTCATGGAAATACCTACAAGCTTAAATGCCATGGAAGCACTATAAATATAGCCGCAACATTAAAGAAAGTTCTCGAAGACCATGCATTACCACAGCCTCATCTTCAAAAACAATGCTAGATCGATGTGTCGAATGTCAACAACATCTTCCTTTGGGAATGACAAAGAAGGTCGTCCTAGAAACTGTCAATAAAACTTTACAAGACAAAGACGAGAGCATGATTTCACGGTCAACCTTGTACAAAATTTGGCGTAGAGATTTTTGCCATGTCAAGACACCATCAAAGCAAAGGATGTCAAAATGTAAGACATGTGATGAATTAAAAGATGCCATTGAACATAGTAAATGTGAGCAGCAGCGAGGAAGATATATTAAATGGCATGGCAATCCATTTACATCATGTGCAGGATGCTCGAAAGTTGTATGCTTCTTGGAGAGAGGAAGCTATTTCACATGTCGATAAGTCCATGTGCATCACCATTGATGGCATGGACTAGAATACAACAACTTTGCCACGATATAGACGTATCCCACCGGCATTGGAGGGCAAACATGGACTAAAAACACACTTGTGTGGAGTTTTAGTACATGGATACCGAATCTTTTATGATGTATGGATTGATAGTTTGCATGACCATGAAAGTAACCAAGTTGTTACATCAATCATGAAAGTAATAAGAAAGGTTAGAGATGCTCACGGATGTTTACCTAACACATTTGCAAATACAAGCTGATAATTATTGGAGAGAGAACAAGAATAAATATATATTTGCTTTATGCTCTATGTTGGTTGGTTTGAAAATATTTGAAGAAGTGGAAGTTGGCTTTCTTCTTGTCGGCCATACACATGAAGACATAGATCAAATCTTCAGTGTTATCTCTGGTGAGTTATCTTTCATGGGCTTCCTTGTGCTGTGTCATTGAGCACTCCCCCATGTTTTCATGGAGTTCTCGGACTCCATTAGCATGATACTATCGTAGCCTAGGGCAGCTCAAGAAGGGCACATTGTTCTAAGGAGATGTCTGTCTCGCTGCGAGATGCCTCCTTGTCTTAATGCGTGATACTGGTCTACCGTGAGCAGAGGATGCATAGAGGCATTGGCTCTATTGTGCAGCTCCTTGTCCCCCTAGCAAGCTTCATAAGAAGTCCCAGGAGGATGCTCCTGTTGGTAGCGCTTAGGAATGAGTAGACTTCCATCTGCTACCATGCATGGCAGTGATTGAATAACAGTGGGGGGAGAAATGATGACATGAATGCTCATCATCCGCTTTAGTCTACTGAGGTTCCATTGGCACGTCGGGGTGCTTCTCCCAAGGCTCTAAATGCATGTCAAGTGCCTTCCTCCCTTGTGTGCAGTTCGGCGCCTCCAATTGTTAGAGCTTTGGGCCAAGTCTGAGGGGTCCGCAGATTTGGCTCACCTCATTTGTGGACCCCTCAGACTTGGATACCCTCAGTTTCCAGTGGGAGACAAAGGGCAAGAGGGTATGCATTAAAAGCGTACCCCTCCCCATTACTTGCTATGGGGCTCCATGGCATGCCACCACATAATTGCCTTTTGGTGGTGGAGGGCTCGAGGTCAAGGACCTTTGTCCTTATCTGGTGTTTCTCAAATACTATAATATTTTTTTCAAAAATCCCCTTTCACCTCTCCAATAGCTAGAGGTTTCATGTATATTTGTGGGTATGCTGGGGTATATCCCTTGCCCTGTGTATAATTTCGTAGGTCCTTAAAGAACAGGGTCTCCCCTACTTAGGGTCTATTTCTCCTCTAAGGTATCCGTTTATTCGATCACTTCTATCGTCAGTACCAAGTTTTGAGAGAGAGGAGAGAGAGAGAGAGAGAGAGAGAGAGAGAGAGAGAGAACAATCAAATGAAGGGCAAAAACACCAACAACTTGCAACAAGTAGGAGGCTGCTCCAACATCTCCAACGAGCTCATATAGCTAACATAACATCCCACATGCAACAAGCGAGAGCAACTATTTCATGAGACCGATCTTCTCAATGCCAAGCAAGAAGTCATAGAAGGTCTCTACAACGAGTGCACAAGCACACTACAGTGAATGGAGTTTATTTGCAAGTAGAGGAACTATTTGAGAAATGCATTTGATTGCTTAGAAGGCATAGCTCTTTTGTATCTCTAGAGCACCCCTCCCCAACAAAAGGGCATGGGCCAGTGAGCAATGCAATATGCTAGAGTGGTTCAAAACGTGAGAAACCCAACTAGAGATGGTGGTGGGCTGGCCTATGCCATGATACATGATGGATAAACTGAGCTAACTCTTGAGCAAAAGCAAGTGCCATGTGATGGTACATAGAGTCCCTATATTGCATCGTGAGCTAGAAGAGTCCAGACTGAAGGGATGGGCTTAACGTCATCCGAGTGGCACATGCTAGGACCTTGCAAGTGTTTCCAAAGCTTGCTAAGAAGTTAGCAGTAGCAGCATGACAAATCAATGACAGAAAGTATTCTTCTCGGAGGTAGACAAATTAGATCATACAGTATCATTGCACCCGTTCGACTAGGGGAGTGGTAGTTTATAAGATAGTATTTAAAGGCCCAGTCAGTTGATAGCTAACAATGTCCTAAGCAGAGTAGTTGCAGGCATCAAACTATACTAAACGTTGAGCAGATGCAAATGTGGAAGCCTACAACAAAAATACAACGAGTCTCATTGCTTTGCATGCCATAAATCCACAAGTGAAATACCGATAAACTAAAAGCCCAAGGATACAAAATGTATGAGTAGTGTGTCAACCTCAAAAGAGGCTTCTGGGAGGACATCAATCTAGGGCCTCTTTGGCTGCCGAGAGTGGGGGTACATGGGTTCCAGAGAGATGCCTCTCTTACTTGGGCCAACAGATTCAAGATAGCTTTGGGGAAGGCTCGTGGTTTGGCCCATCTTCACCATTCTTGCAATCCTCAAGTGATACATTACAATATGAAATCCAGTAATGTATTACTGGATGAAAACTGTAGTCCCAAAATTACGGACTATGGCCTCGCTAAGCTACTGCCTATGCTATATAGGTTGAGAATAAGTGGCTACAAAAGGAAAGTTGGGTTCATAGCATGCTGAATATTTTGGCTACGAAAGCCAAAAGCAAGAAGGAGAGAACCCATCAGAATGCCCGAGGGCCTGCACCACCTGCAGATGAGCACGACAACATGTTCATCAAGGCCAGGGTCACCATGAAGGGCTTGTCTCTCCTACCTCAAAAATGAAGGCCGTCATGCTCATGCATCCACTCGCTGAGAAAACGAGGAGAAAACTAGCCACAATAAATTGAGCATAGGATTGAACTCAAATGGAGGTTTGTGTAGAATTTTGGCATACTAGCACCTTTTATCCTAGATGCTTCAAATGTATGTAGCATGCAAGATGCATAGTTAACAATGCTCACCTACAAGCCAAGAAAAGAGCCATGAAGAAAACACGTCTGTCAAAGGGAACTCGAAATTATCTTCACGAAGTAAATGCAAGCAGCTCGGCCAAAAAACGTGAGGATGGACCTGCACATCAACAACTAATTCTCTGAGCACGTGAAGGGTTGAATAGTGGAAAGACGAGTATCCTAAGTCAAAGAAGGGAAGAGGCTTCAACTTTTGAATAAGCTTGGAGACGTAGTAGTATGCAACAAAGAAAGCATGGGCTCACAAGTGAGGCACAACCAGCTGGTTGCTAAAAGTATGGCCATACAAAGAGGTGCCACAAGATTAAAGATAAGGCGATACAGAATTTGCAAAAGATAGAGGGGCTAGGAAAACTGAAAGTCATGAACTAATGGTTATAATGCATCAGAGAGGGAGGATCCATGAACGCACAAGGTGGCTAAACATTATAGCATGACAAAGACCATTATGGTCCGCCGTTAATTCCCAAAAATTGCCTCAAACAACCATGCTAGAGAAGTCAGCAAAACAAATCAATCTTCCAAGGATGGAATATCACTCCCATTGTGCAGATGAAGAAAAAACCATAATTTTGAAGAATTTTCTACAATGTCCAAAAGAACATAAGTATATCACTATGGGAAGATTGAGTGCATGCAACACATGGAAAATCTAGTGCACTTTAACTTAATTGATATCAAATTCTAACCATTTCAAGTATTGGTACTACAACAATTGATAGAAATCATTCAATTTTTAGCCCATGCTAGGCTTTTGACTTACTTTTGGTTATCTTGAAACCTGCAAAATCTCTGGTGAACAATCAAATCTAGGCCTAGGGGTACACCCAGGTACCTAACAATTTTACCATATATTTAATGAGCTATACTTGAAAGTCTTTGCAATTCCCCACCTTGAACAATGAAGTAGAAATCACCACACCAACAAGATTAATTGAGTGGGTTGTCTTTAAAGAACTTTTGATATAAACCAATGAATCTTACTCCTTCATCCTGTCAGCTTTGAACAACCAATGAGGGTGGAGATGGAGAAGGGAATGGTATTTTTGATAATGGTGCAATGACATAGAGGAAAAAGGAGGTGTGGGAAGTGGGGAACGAGGATTCAAGGCTCAAGCCGTAAAGATGAAAATTTTGAGTTATAAAAGAAATTTTTGTGAGATGAACAATGAAAAGATATATGGAGGACACATACCATTTCTACCTTACAAAGGAAGTAGAATACATGAACAATGCAAGTGAAAGATAGTAGACACACATAGTAAAGTAGACACACAGCTATTCTATATGGTACAAAGGCATTGGTGCCACCATGCCTCACCTCTTCTCAAAGACCATCTTTTGTTCAGGTCCTGAAAAAGAGGCATTTTTTGTAGCAAATAGCAGCAGACACACCTTGACATGATTTTCTTGAGCCAGGGTCTCCTTAGAATCCATTGAGCCTCCCTCCATGACTCAGCAGGGAATTTATTTGAAGGCCACCTCTCATGGATCCTCTCAAGCACACCTACATTGTATCCCTTTCCCCAAGGCTAAGCTTCACCCACCCCTCAATTTGGTCAATAGACAACCAGCTAGCCAACTTCTCATCTAAGATATCCTCCTAGAATCTAATTCCCTTCCTAAACAAAATACGAGCCTTCACTACATCATTAAAACCAAATGGTTCTTATTTAAAGGTGGTATTCCTCCAGAATCTCTTCTTAAGACTCGCATCACCCCTCAAGCCTTGACACCATTTCCACTCTAGACAATTGATTCTCTCTTTCTAGGCTGAGACTAGACCAAATGCCAAATTGAAACCATACACTGAGGTTGAGAATCCTGAGAAGAGGTGATGATGGCATCAAAGCCCATCCCACCTCCCCACCGCTCTACTCTTCATCCCAAGATTCCTTCTCTACCCCCCGCTAGAGATAGGCAGAATTGCATGGGAGCTATCAAATTCATGCTACAAACCATCCTTCTATGTCATGAGCAAGCTCCTTGGCATTCAAAGATTTATGAGCTAGAATTGCTGACCTAGATTTGCCTTTCTGTTGTAGGCAATTGGGAAAATACATCAAACTCGGCTTTCCTACACTCAAACCACTAGCTCTCTTCTTGGTCACTTTTTTGATTCCTGGAGGAGTACCACTTGCGAATGACCCTCATGCATGCTTTTCTGTTTCTGTCTACCACACAACCCCCCTACATTCCAAGAAAGAACATGAATACTTTGACTTTTACCCCCCGACCCTTAGCAATGCCACCCGACACTAAAGATTATGCAAACCCTAATTGTGGCCATTATTAAGACATTAAAAGTTTAGCATTACCTATTACACCATCGAGGAAAGAAGTGAGGGGGCAATAATATCATGCACGTGCAAAATGTTTTTGGAATCTGTGTATAGGCAGCTTATTAATGTTGATGTTTGAGGAACCTTTCTCATAGATTCTCATTAGCATGTGGAGATGTTGATTAATTAGTCAAAATTTTCTTGGATGTGTAAAAGTGAGTCTTAGTAATGTAACCATCTAAATTGATCTCAAACTTTAGTTATTTCAAGTATTGGTACAATGATAATTGATAGCAATGATCTTGGCAATGCTTTGTATTTATTATAATTTATGGGTAAATTCTAGCTCATTTGTGTTTATAGAGGTTAAGCATTTTACTTTATTACTATGTTTATACTGATATAGTGACAATGGTAGCAATAATCCTGGCATTGGTTTGTATGATCCATTGAAAGTAAACTATGTTAAAGAGGTTAACTTGTTTTACATTAGTATCATCTTTAAGTGTTTAGGGTTTAGTTACTAGAAGTAGCTAATTTTTGTCAAACATTTTACTTTATTGCCATGTTTAACCACATATGATCAATGGATATCACAAACAATTAGATTAAGAAACTATTCCAGATCTAAAACAAATATTTGACATTTTCATTATTACAAAATTTTCCTTGAAATCTTATTTTATTCCATTACCCATTGCATCTCACTTCCGATTATGTAAAAAATTGTGCATTATCTCATGAACATCAAATAACCCCCAAATAACAGGAAATATCATAACACTTGGATATCCTATAATGAGAATATAGATTTCTAGTATCCAAGCATTTTTATATGTTAATACATGAGCTTGTTGATGGGATTTTTTATAAGAACCAATCCCTCATAAACTAACTAAGAAAATATACAACTATTATGGCGAACCAAATAGAAGGATTTATTTGAAATATTGAATCAATTCACAAGCTCCTCATGAAGTACTTAGTTTTTAGTTCTTTCGCTTGGTGACATTAATTTGTATACTTATGTTCTTTAGAATCTTGCAAGTATGGAAAAAGTTTTAAAGGGGAATATTATATATATATTAAGCCTTGGAATTTGGAACAATATAAAAAAATCTCTAAATAATATATCCTATCCATATCCTTCTTTAGGAATTTTTAGCTTCCACATGGGACTTCAAGTTCCCTCATGGGATTTTAGGTTCCCTCAAGGGATTTCCTCCGTTTTGTGTCATCTCTTGCATGATAATTAGAACTCCCTTATGCAATTAAACCTCTCGATACAGAAAAAGCTCTAAATAATATGTCATATCCATATCCATTTTTAAGAATTTCTAGCTTCGATATGGGACTTCAAGTTCCCTCATGGGATGTCAAGTTTGCTCATGGGATTTTCTCCTTTTTGTGTCATCTCTTGCATGGTTGTTAGAACTCCCTTATGGAAATAAACCAATATCCCTTGATGCTTTACATCAATATTGCACGTGTCCACTTGAAGTCTTAAACATGACATTTGAATCAATATCTTGCATGAATATTTAAAATCTTGAACATGAAATTTGAAGCCCCCATTTATGATGTCTTAAACTTAAAACATGCCATTTAAATGAATATCCCACGTGAATATTTGAAGTCTTAAACATGACATTTGAATCACTATCCCGCTTGAATATTTGAACCCTTAAAGACGACATTTGAATCAGTATCTGGAGTCAATATTTGAAGTCTTTTTAACCTATTATATAGCCCTTGATGGATTAAATCAGTATCTTGCAGGAGTATTTAAAATCTTGTTGAACGTGGCATTTGAAGTCCCACATATGAGTTTGGTACTCCCCTGTAGGAGTGGATCAATATCCTGCATAGAATCTTTAAAGTCTTGACATTAATTTAAAGTCCCATATACAAGTTTAGAAGTCCACTCTGGGAGTGAATCAATATCCCACATGAATATTTGAATTTCCAAATGGGATATTTAAAGTTATTTGGAATG
Organism: Dipteris shenzhenensis; assembly: GCF_047967505.1. NCBI lineage: Eukaryota > Viridiplantae > Streptophyta > Polypodiopsida > Gleicheniales > Dipteridaceae > Dipteris > Dipteris shenzhenensis. The sequence goes on along the minus strand of NC_141596.1, from coordinate 40,850,438 downwards.
TTGTTGAGCACGACATTTGAAGTCCCATATATGAGTTTGGTACTCTCGTATAAGAGTCAATCAATATCCCACATGGAACCTTTGAAGTCCTAAACATCGTATTTAAAGTCCCACATACAAGTTTAGAAGTCCATTGTGGGATAGAATCAATATCCCACATGAAATATTTGAATTTCCAAACATGATATTTCAAGTCCTGTATAGGCATTTGGAGGTTTGTTATGGAATTTAAAGTCCCACATAGGAGTTTTAGGGTCTCCTATGGGATTTGAAGTCCCGCATAGGAGTTTCGAAGTCTCTCGTATGAGATGTGATCCATGTCCTATGAGGGATTTAAAGTTGCATATAGGAGTTCAGGATCCCTCATGGGATTTGAAGTCCCAAATAGGAGATTTGGGCTCCCTTATGAGATTTGATCCATGTCCCACAAGGGATTTGAAGTCCCATAGAGAAATTCACATGTCCCTTACGGGATTTGATCATATCCCATAAGGGATTTGTAAAGTCCCTTATCATAGGCAGCAGGTTTTCAAGTTTTCTTTGACCTGATAAGAAATAACATTTTTAAAGAATTAATTCAGGATTTATGGAATTAAATACGATTTATAAGATTTTTTTTTACCAAAAAGGTTTTAAAAAAATCCTGCTCACAAGAAATGGCTACAACCAAGCTTGCATTGGCCGATAGTTGATAAGTCGCACTTTATTGATAGAATGATAGCTCATGTACCATTACTAGTTGGACACAATTACACTCTTATACTTAGGCTTTGGTTACGTGGATATCTAATAGTATTGTGATATTTGATTATAGTAGTCTTATTCATGGGTCTTACAGGTCATGTGATTATTAGTTATGGTTACTTGATTATGCTAGCACTTGATCACGAGTGATATAGAATCCGAAATCAAGTTATTTGCATGATTTTCTCGTTTTTAACTCCGACTTGGGAGATACACGATCGACTTGATATCTTGCATGGCATATTAGAAGTCCCACATACAAGCCATTTGAAGTCTTCATTGAAAGTTTTGAAGCCTAGTGGCTGAGTGTCCTTTGAAAGGGTTGTGTTGTTTCATTGAATATTTTTTATACATTAATTATCTAAGCCATATCGGATCAAACTGTTATTAAGTTAGTTTTAACGGTCTTACGAATGATTCGAAAGAATTTTTGGTATACAAAAAACCCAAGAACAAAACATGAGGTGCCATGTGAGGAGATATAAGTACGAATGAGGGATCAATATGGGGCATGTAGGATGGCATGGAAATTATTTAAGTGACCTATACAGGGAATGGAGTAAAAATTTAATGCTAGGAGAATTTTGGATTCTCACTATTCTTGAAGTCAGATACATTTGACGTGTACCTCCTTAGACGCCCAGCTATACTCAGCACTGATAGCTCTTCGGTCCTCGTCGTTGTGAAGGGAACTCAATTGCCATTCCAGCTGAGCATTTCTTGCTTTCATGAGATGCAGCTCCTCGCTTACCGCTATAACTTTTCTTTGCAGTTCTGTAATTTGACTGAGTAGCTTCTGCTCCTGCATCATTCTACGATCTGCATTCACAAGAACGTTTGGATCTATGGCGTTGATGAGGCTTAAGATCTGATCCCGCTGCGTGTCAACATTCTTCAGAAGATCCTGCAAATGCGGGATCACTGTGAGGGAACAGACCATAGGTTGGGAAGAAGTGCCAGCAAATCTTTTCATGGCTTGCTCGTTAGCGGCTAATGTCTGGTCACGATGGGCTTTGATGAGCTTCTCTTTTGGGTTGCCAGCTTCGTAATATGGACCCTGAGCAGGCGGAGCTTCATCTGTTGACCTGGGCTCCCGAGTGTAACTTAACAACTGCTGTTGTTTGCCCACCTTTGAGGCCATACTTCGAGTCTTTTGGTTCCTGCGGTTGATTTGGAGCTAGGAAATTCGTCGATGGCACCTTAATATTGTCTCGGATTTCATGCCATGGCTCTTGTTTCGCGGATTAAGCAAATAGATTCAGAGCATTACACCCTTACCATATATTGGTTTGGAAACTCCTTTTATATAGCCATTTGAAAAGAAACTTGAAAAAGTCGAATCTACAAACGTGCGCCCCGAAACGAAGCCACGCTCTGGTTATCCTGAAACGCCCCGGGCCAGGGGATGTAGCACTTCCGAGAAACGAATATTCTCACCGCTACAAGATGCCTTCCTGTGATAGCACATCAGGTAAACCCACTATCTGTCAGGCATCTTGGAAGCAAAATTTTGCACATCAACTGATGATGGTGAAAAATGTCAGGAGCATACTATGACAAGAACTTGCAGCGCAGGGAAACATGCGAGGCTGCGAACCGAAGCACAGAATAGAAGACTTCCTACTTGAAATGAGATGAATTAATGTTGCTGACAGCACCCGCAACAAATTCTCGTTGCGGGAATCGAAGCCCTTAGAAAGCAGGGATTACAAGCAGCTGATGTCGAAAGCTGCGGAAAAATTCTGATGCGTCCCTCCGCAAGCACGCTCGTTCAGAAACAGAGGGGCACTGTAGCTGCAGCAGTTGGTTCCCAATGCATGCGTAAAGGAGCAGATCTGGCATGAGTCGAAGTCCGACCACTGATTACTGACTGCATGAGGAGGCAAAAGTACAGAAGGAGGAGGTAAGAGGGAGGTGGAAGGGAGTGAGGAAAGGAAGAACGAAGTGGGAGGTGAGGGAGATGGAGATCTGGAGGCTATGGCGACTGGCAAGAGTGTTGAGGGAAGACGAAGACGACTCCAGGAATATATAAAATGGAGGGTGGGTGCGTGAGCCATCGTCAATCGCCAAAATTTCGCATGCAAATGGAGTGCTCAGTACATTTAGTTAATAACTTATACATTTGTTTGTTTCCCTAGATATACCTTCCCTATAACATCCAAATTAACCCACCGCACCCTTCCACCCGTAGCCATCCAAGTACCATTGGGACTCCTCTCAAGTACATCTCGCATCACCAATCTGTCCCACTTCTCTTTCCAAACGTTGATGTACCTCACCGGAATCTATCATAGATAGTTTAAAACAATTGCATATCATCTCCCCCTAGTCAACACCCTCTAGATGCCCCCCCCATATAAAAACAAACCCCTTTCCCAATCCTCTTCACTTAATCCTCTTCACTTCCATTATATTAATCTCAAACCTTTCGACAACGTGCTTCAAAAGGAGCTATTTCTCCTTGCCTTGTTGTTTATCTCCTATATGTCAACCCCTCATCCACCTCACACGTCTCGAAAGCATTCAAATGCTCTTCAACTAGCTTCCACTTAGATTATTTAATTCTAGGCTTACCATTTAAGTTGAATTACCTTCACATGGTGTTAGTTCAAGGAAAGAAGTAGAAGATTCTTCAACCTTATAAGGTGTACTATTCGCAAATGACGCACTTGTAAAAGAAGTAAAATGATATATAACTCTCTTTGATAAGATATTATTGTGGATAAGCATTAAAAGATGCCAAGCTATACATCAATGTTTTCTCACATCATAAAAATAAGGCCAAAAACTCTTTTTATCACTTTATTCCTATTTATAAAAGATGGAAAAAAAACCAACTTCGCATTCGTATTTGTTTTGGCCCATGGAGGCTAGTTAACCTATGTTTGTCCATGGTTTAATATATTTTTTGCATAGGCTAATGTTTTAAGCTTATGTCTAAGAGGGGTGCAAATTATATTTAAAATTCAAGAGGGGATTAGAACCGATAATTTTTCATTTCACACACATGAGCTCTACCACCAAGCTATAGAGTAGTATAGCGTCCCTAAAGATAACTATAATATTATAATCCACCTCTTTAAGGTTTCATAAGTGGTCCCTCCTCCTCTCCCAAATCTCACCTCATGTGGGTCCTTCTTTAATGTCCCCACCTCCATTATTCTTTAATCGAAACTCCTTACCTCTCCCCTTTATCCCTTAGTTTAATCATGGCCTTGCCATCTTCCTTTTTACCCCTCTTCTTTTCCCCACAACTAATTAATAGGAATTTCTATTTTTTCAACATCTTGGGGACATGCAGGCCAAAAACTCTTTTTATCACTTTAATAAAAGGCGTGATATCACATCCCATTGATTTTTGATTACCATGCTTTCATCACCACACAATTTCATAGTCTTGGGGACTTCATGAAGTGTTTACTCATATAACCTTTTAGTCTCAAGTGAATTTATCTAATCGGTTGCCTCTATATAGAGGACTTATGTATAGATACAGTGATGCCAAAATTGATGTAATCCTTTTCAACTTGGATGCAATTATATTGCACAAGATATTGTTTTCTGTAACCAAATCTCATTGGGGGAAGGCAAGGTCATGTCAAGACATGTAGACCTAGAATACATACATGAGAGAGAGATTTTAAGATATAATTTGGACTTTAGAGCATAAAAATGTACATACGTAGTTGTTTAAGTTAATGGGCCCTAAGAGTATATGGTTTGAAGTGACCCCCCATAGGCACATAAGAAAACAATTCTCAATTTTGTTTATTACTAGAGCAATGACACTTGATTATAATAAGCTTAGCATTATCCACCTTGATGTGCATTAATTAGGATGGGTATTTCTAATGCCGCTTATCTATGAGGTAAAATCAATACAAATGCTCATCAGTTTATAGCAATTCCAAATATCTAGAGTCTAGTAGGAAATTATCCAACCCAATTATTAATCCAGAAGCATACCACTTGAGCATGTATATGTTAGGTTTTTTAATGTAGGCCTTGTTCCTCTTTGACACACCCAAACCCTCATCCCTCTTTATATCCATAAGTCGTGGTTAAAGTAAAGAAAACTAGAAAAAGTAATTTCTTCTCAATAAAATTTCTACAATGTTAAATTTAACACAAAGATTGGCTTGCATGTGTTTTGTGGGATGTCTTTATTTTTAAATCTTGAATAATGGTGTTGCTCATGCAACTTGTGCATCGTTGCATTTGGCCTTACATTGAATGCTAGGTCCTCCAATCAATTTCAATGGTATCCAACCTCTGCATTAGTATATCTCTAACATTGCATAGTACTTTACCATAGATTGAATGGCCAAGATTCCCTAACACTATTTCATACTAGGGTGTTGTAATAAATGGTGTGAAAATATACCATACCCACCTCACAAGATTATAACATAGAAGTTTACAAAAAAATTTGTAACATTTGAGCATAGTGAATCATTTAAATCGATTTTCTTTTGGCATGCAAATAACAAATTATTTCTAGATTCCTAGTATTGAATCATATGACTTGTCATGTCTCCCCAGGGTACGTTGGGTTGTTGACATTTCCTTTCATTGTTATGAATCATTCCTTTTATATACGTTTTTTGTTTATGTATCCTATCACAATGGAGCCACTTGTCATTCAAGTAATCTCATCAAACTTAGAAACGATTTTAATTTCCTTTTTAAATTTATCACTATTGTAGAGAGCATAAATGTCCAAATAGGTACTGTGGTGTACTTTTTCAAATATCAATAGACTAGGATGTATAGGGACACTAGTTATCAAAACACTCCTTGTAGGGGAATCATATCTTTACAAGTAAATGAGCAACTAGTTGAGAATATATATATATGGATAGTAATTATTAACACAACAACCACTAAATGAACAAGTAAAATGAACACTTGTATATGAATGTAAGGTGCATACTTCTACAAAATAATGAGTGTGTTTCTTCTATATGTGAGATATAAAGAAAATAAAATACAAAGTGTGCTTCCTAATCCTAAAACATCTTTCACCATTATAAACAAGTTGTAACATTGACTTAAATTATTAGTTTGGAGGTGCTTTCTTGAAAATGTAAGTGCAAGAAGTCATTATATTAAGCTAATTTGAAATGAATGCCACATTTGGGAACCACGTCATAAGCTTATCATATAAATATATCTTTCCTTTTCAAATTATATTATTCTTATAGATTAGTTTTTTTTTAAGTTTTGAATGACATTCATTTTTCAAAAGCTACTAATGAATGTTAATGGGATTTTTCTGCTACGTTCATCGGTTATATTGATACAACGTTTCTCTAACACAACCATGAGCCAAGAAACAAAGCAAGTGGTCGGATGTTTAATAGTACACGATCAAGTCACAATGCTTAACCAAACATGATGATAAAGTACTAAAAGAAATATGTTTGAACCGACATTCATTTTTCAAAAGCTACCAATGAATGTTAACAGGATTTTTATGCTACATTAAATGGTTGTATCTCTAACACAACCACAAGCCGAGAAACAAAGCAAGTGGTTGGGCATTTAATAGTACATGATTAAGGCACGTTGCTTAATCAAACTCAATGATAAAGTACTAAAAGAAACATGGCCAAACATACACTAACAAGATTAGAAGCTAGAACACAAAACTGAGGAATATAGCACTCAAAGTTCCCCACAAAGTAGTACGACTCAGTTGATTGGTCTAACTGAGCAAAGTCACTTGTATTTCAAAAGTTTGGTATCCAAAACCTACAAAGAGGGGAAGGTACCCCTTATAAAGCCTACTTGTTGGCAATGGTCATTGTAAGGTGCCATGGGGGTTTGAACTAACTGCCATATGAATAAATGGCTACGGCTGTGTGAGCAGTGTTACATGCCACTGTGCACATTGAACATGGAGAGGACGCCCTTTTGATTATTCCTTAAAGGCTTGTCAGAGGCGGGTCTTGGGTCGTGTGACTCCGACGATCAGACTTGCCATATTATTGAAACACCTACCCAATCAGGGTGGTCAAACTAGTTAACACTTTGGCATCCCCAAGGGAACATTTGCAAAAACTGAGAACTCTACACGGCCTGAGGATAAGTCAGATACCTTGAAGGGGAGATAATTCTATATTAATAGAAAGACTGATAGAAAAATATCATTTTATCGCATAGCCAAGGGTGAGAGCTTAAATAATGACTTAGAAGGTGCTAATATACGATTTCTAATGACTCAAAAGATGTCGCCTTTGAGCCAATCATGGTAAGCCTGATTGGACGATGTCGCCTTTGGACTACATATCATGGTAAGCCCAATCAAAAGATGGTGCCTTTGGCTGCATATGATGGTGAGCTCTGTTGCATCATTCAGGAGCATGTTGAGCAATCTAGAAAGTAGGCAATGCAAATGAGGAGGGTCTTATCTAGTAGTCAGGCTGACATCCAAAGATGAAAGACGAATGGGTTGAAATTTGTAGAAGGCAAACATTACAAAAGATACTTGTAGCTGGAGAAACTCCTACATGCAATGTATGAAAGGCCAAGTATCATACGAGAATCTTTGACTCATCACTATTGGCCGGCTAGGCTGCCAGTGTAGCAGGTCACTGCCTGAGTGGGGGAGGTGCCCCTATTATGGAGGAAGAATGGCTAGTAGATTCCACACTATGGGGGAGGTGGCAACGATAGCTGAGGTAGAGCGGCCCGATTACATGCATGTATCTACAAAAATCTAGAGAGCACCACATACCACAGGAACTCCGGATATTGATGTAGGCATCATCAATAATCTGGCAGTTGAAGACTAACTATTGTTAAGCAGTTCTAAGGTTCTACTAGAGCTGCTATTTCTTGAGCAAAAGGTCATTGTTGGTTGTTTGCAATTTGTAGACCATTGCTGCCATTCTGCTATGTTCCTCTTATACTTGTTGTATAACCATCTTGGAGGAAGGAAGCTGTTGTGCTCTCTTCTGTGGTGGAGGAAAAGGGGGGGCTAGTTTCACTAGTCAAACTAGAAGTGGCTCATCAGCCAGTGTCTCTTTCGGAGGATGCGGGTCTCCTTGTCTCTTCGTCTTTATCTCCCCTTTTGTAGGACCTTGTTTCTTTGCTCGAGCATGTTGATCTATTGCTTCAACTTGTGCTCCTGCTCTGCCCAATCAATACTAAAATGCTGCGCTTGGCTTCCCTGAGTTGGTCCTTGGTGTCATCCCAGTTGTGTGGAGGGCCAATATGTGCTTCTGTAGGAGCCAAAGTCAAGGAGACTCTACTTTTCAACCAATCTAGTGAGTAGGAGGACGGCATCTATTCGTGGATTCTCTATCGACATGGGGGATTTTCCCTTTGTGAGGACAAGGTTGCCTACTTTTAGCTACTAGCATCTAGTGCAAGCATAGTATCTTGACCCTGGCCAGAAGGTTGTGAATCTAGCTTGGTGATTTCAATATGTCCCTATGAATGGTGAGTAGAAGCATTGACTGCATCTCCATCTGGCTTTGACTCATCATGGTTGAAAATTGCCATCTATTTGCAGCTTGGTGCCAGGATGAGCTATAGGTGCTCAATGTATTGTGTCCATTGTTGGTCCTGCTGCTCTTCTAGGATGAGCGTATAGAGCTCTATCAGCATGTTGACATCCATGGGGATTGCCTCTTCAGTGGGGTTTTGGGCATGGTGCAGAGTTGCATAGGGCCAGAGGAGGGCTCAAGCTATTGTGTTTGCATGTTGCTTGCGGAGGCTATCCAACATGCAGACATGCTCTTCTCTAGCCTACTGCTACGTGTGCTTGAGGCTTTCCATCTCCTATGATAGTTGGGAGACCTTGGTGGTGAGCTCCTTGTGCAGACGTGCCATCTTCTATTCCTACTACCACAACTAGCTCCTAGTGAAGGCGCTTTGTACTCTGTGAGGTACTGAGTGCAGCGATGAGCCACCTCAACATTATAGGGCAGGGACAAATGTGAGAACTCGACTAGAATGGCTAGATGAATTGTGTTGGAGACATGGAAGATTTTTTCATGTTAGTTTCATTAAGAAGTGAAACTTTTATAATGGTGTCGAAAGTTTGTATGCCCTAATAAAAATGAATGTTTGAAATGTTCGCCAGGATTTGAAACTTTTAAGTAAAAAAGTATAAAATTTTGCCAAATTTTACACCTTTCACTTCAAAATTCTAAATAAAATATATAAAAGCATACTATGCTCTATTAATATTGCGAAACTTAAAAATTGAGTTGCATAAACTTTTGCCAAGATTTTATATTAATATATAAGTATAGCTTCAATAAAAACATCCCTAGTTGGAGAGCTTCAAGGGCGCCTCTTGGTCTATGCCTGGCCTTGGGTGCTTGCTGGTGGTGGATGTCTCAATGATGGGACCTTGCTATGCCTAACTCTTAAATAGCACCTTGATGGGGTTGCTGAGCTCGAGAATCATCCCTGTGTTGGTCTTCATAGCCATGGTCAATCAAGGGAGGTGGAATAGACACAAAAACAGATGGTATGATCAGAGGTGCTTGAGAAAGAGACAGAGGAATGGGGGATGTGGAAGCCAAGGTAGTCAAAACAAGGGGAAGGGGTTCCAAGACAGTCGGGTGTATGCATGATTAGGTGGTACACTAGCTACCACTTTTTGTGGGGGTTGCAAGGATGGCTTGCCACCACACTTAGTGACTAGTAGTTCATCTTAATTTGAACATGATACACTAATTTGAAAACTACTCTTGGATTCAATGCTAGTTGCCAGTTTTAGTCTTATTCCCTGCGAAACGTCCTATTGTGGGGGCTAGCAGAAGCTACACACAGCCAAGGCAGAATGAACACACACAGGAAGGAGGTTTCCTCCCCCATCCACTCTACCGCTCCAAAGAAAGCAGGGAGAGGAAAATGGAAGGCAGCATCTCCCTCTTCATCTTCAGCTTCACCGTCACCTTCTCCTCTACCAGAGAAAAAAAAGAAAGGAAAACCATCGAGGTTGCCCAAGGTTGATAGTCCAGCATCAGCTTCTACTCTGCACAACAAAAAGAAAAAAAACACCATCGAGAGTGCCTGAGGTTGACAGTCCAGTGACTCCAGTGAGGTTTTAAATTTGGGTTGCAAGTTCGTCGATTTTCTTCATGCATGATAGCATCTTCCTTTCAAAGAAAATGCATGCTTCTCATAGCATTCCTTCTTCTCCCACTATGTGTTTGAGCAGATGAATCGGTGGCATCCTCTATACGTGGCATTCGAGAGGAAAAAAGTATTCTGCATGACTAAAATCCAAGCACATGAGGTATACAACCTCTGTGATAGTGGCCAAGATGCATGACTCCTTGGCGAGGATGACTTCACTGCGCAAGATTGGTTGGTCTGTTTCGATGATGTGCCCAAGAGAGGTGTCAAGGTTAAGTGCCAAACCATGAGGCCAAACTTTTGGGGAAAATTCTCGTCTATGTACCAAGAACCCCCTGGGAATTATGGTTTGGAGGTCACAAAAGCATTTGCAAAGGGGTTTCTGTTTGAACATCTAAAGGGGGCAGTTGATTGGGCATCTTTCTCTAAGAGCATTTTTGCAAATATGGAACCCAGAAAGCTAATGCTGAAGCTACAGAAGTGGGCATCTTTCCACTCTGTGGAGGAACCTCCTAACTCTTGTCAAATGAACGGTATACCAATTGAGGTAGGGGAAACACCCACCTCGTCAAATTTCCAAAGGTTGAAGAAGAAAATTTTTGTTGCCCTGCCTCTTGCAGACTTGGATAGTGTGCTGGTCCAAGTTTCCAAAATGCATTCCTTAGCACTATTAGAATGAAAAGAGGCGACAAAGGCACTTGAGGCACACAAGGTGGATATGCATCATGATGAGGGTGTGAGAGCACTAGTAGATACTTTTATGAGACTACTAAGGCTACCTTGCAAGCAGAGTTGCAAGCAGAGGAGAGTGCTATGACAACTGATGTAATCAAGATGGACCAACTGAAACAAAAAATTGGGCAGTTGACATTGACCATTGAGATACTTGAGGGTTCTTTGGTGGACAGAAAATCTATTGATGCTGTGGCTAGGGCTCAAGTAGACTTCGACCTAAAAGACATGACTGTATTGTGTGCAGAAGCCCAGATGGAGTTTGTAAAAAACATGCAGGGGAACAAAAGTCCTGTTTTGTTGAGTGTTCCACCAGCTAAGGTGCCATCTGTTGATGCTTACACATCTCATTCATGTTATATTTGTACAACTTGTGGGTTGTTGATGTATGATGCCAAATCATTAGGCATGTTCTTGCTTCCATGCAAGCATGCATACCACATGTATTGTTTTGCACACCTTGCTGCCAGCTTGGACCAATGTATGGACAAACAATGCAGCCAGATAATTACACCAAAGATATAGTCGTTGGTGCTCTTTAATAGTTGTGATGCATTGTACGAAAGCTTTCATCAGGATATGTTCACAAATCATCCAACTTGAATTTGTGTTTTGTATCCTACATGCTCTAATTCTATCTGTTGTACCTATCTACCTATAAGGTGCAAGGTGCATGCCCGTAAAGTTGTAGCTATCTAATTATCCACCCGGCAAGTGCTACCTAATAGGCCTTTCCATTTTTATAGTAGCTGCTAGGCACTAGAGGGTCGCTACCTTCCCACCAAATGATCCTTACCAGGCCATACCACAAATGTTGAATTCCACATACTAGGTGGTAGGTACTTAGCAATCTGCTGCTGGCAGTTGTTGCCAGACACAAATTGGTAGCTACAACATAGCTACCGCTAGCACATGGTGCATAGACAACTACAACACAATGTATGGTAGTAGCGAAGATCTAGGAATTGGATACCTTCCCACCAAATGCTACCTACCAGGCCCTCCCACAACTGCTAGCTAATACACACCACATGGCTACAACACTGTGGTAGCTACCTCATGCTCGATACATAGGTGTGACTGGATGTCTGGTAACTTCCACATGGTGCATAGATAGTTACAACTTAACGAGTAGTGGTCACCATGGTAGATACGTCATGGTAGCTACAACACCATGGTAGGTTCTACATGGTGGATACATAGCTATGACAATGGATAGCTACTACCATGGAATAGGTAGCTACTTGCTATCCACCACATGGTGGATAGATGGCTACAACACAGTGGTATACCTCATGGTGGATACATAGCTATGACTTGACGTCTAGTACCTTCCACATGGTGCATAGATAGGTATGACTTAAGGAGTAATGGTCACCATGGTAACTACCTCATGGTGGCTACAACACCATAGTAGGTACTACATGGTGGATACATAGCTATAACACAATGGTAGCTACTTCATGGAATAGGGAGCTACATGCTGTCCACCACATGGTGGATAGATGGCTACAACATAGTGGTAGCTACCTCATGGTGGATACATTAGCTATGACTTGACGTCTGGTACCTTCCACATGGTGCATAGATAGCTACAACTTAAGGAGTAGTCATCACCATGGTAGCTACCTCATGGTGGATAGATAGCTATGTCACATTGATAGCTACTCGATGGAATAGGTAGCTACCTACTGTCCACCACATGGTGGTAGGTACTACATGGTTAATAGATAGCTATGTCATAGTGGTAGCTACTCCATGGAATAGGGAGCTACCTGTTGTCCACCACATGGTGGATAGATGGCTACAACACAATGGTAGCTACCTCATGGTGGATACATAGCTATGACTTGACGTCTGGTACCTTCCACATGGTGCATAGATAGCTACAACTTAAGGAGTAGTGGTCACCATGGTAGCTACCTCATGGTGGATAGATAGCTATGTCGCAGTGGTAGCTACTCCATGGAATAGGTAGCTACCTATTGTCCACCACGTGGTGGATAGATGGCTACAACACAGTGGTAACTAAAATTCCTTTTGTAGGTGCCTCTTCAAGGTGTTGGATTTTGTATATAGTTGTAGCTGCCTATAATGACATTGTTACATTCATACTTTTTGGATACTAGTCTCAATGGCATGCATCGATAATCAAAACCCTTCTTGTGCCAAATGTCGTGTTGATCAGACTGTTGAGGATGAATCTATAGACGTGAGCTCCCTCACTCGTCGACCTCTTTCCTCTATATCTTCCATCAATGTTGTCAACATGGTTACACTGGATGGCTCCTGGTAAAGACTGACTGTCTCAATAAGAAGTTGGGTGCTCATGCAACCAAACAAAAGGAAGAAGCCACGTTCAAGTAATCTCTTTTTGGCATCTTGGAAGAATAGGGTGAAAGTTTTAGAGCCAAGGAGGGGATGAAATCAATAAAGGAAATATTGGTTCAACATGTGTACATGCATAGAGAGCTTGTGTTGCGAGAGAATTATCCAATTTATCTTCCACAACACAGGCCAAATTGTAAGTGACTTCATTGAAATTTTTTATTTCATAATCAGAGAATTTCCTAATCCTCAATGTCTTTATTTTTATTTTCGGATATATATCCTTCATCTTATGAGCAATGGAAGCCTACCAAATGCATTTTAGGATTCATGGATGTGTTACATGGGTCCATAGGAGAGTTGCAATATCAAGGTAGATTGGCAGCACAGCTAGCTTAGTCATGAGTCTTTTTCTATGATCATTTTTACCAACTATTGGCTAAAGCCAACACCCATGGTGTGTTGAAGAAATAGCTCTTCCAGCATGGAATACCGTTGATTGGCCAATTCCTCATGGTGCTGTAACAGAGTCATATAGAGCCAGGTTGTTTTTAGAAGTACAACGATCCTTACGGCCAGGGATTGCTAGTAGAATCAACAAAATAACTATTTGCATGCCAATAACAGTCTTTGTAGATCTATTCAATACATTTTCTATCAAGATTTTGCAAGACGATGCTCTCTTTCTCTGCAAATGGTGCTAAAAGAATTCCTAACTTCTTAGATTATGGTTGGGACATGATATCATCCAACCAAGTATACTGTGAGGTTGTGCACAACTCCATTAAACTGAAGTACATGATTGCCACTCAAAATTTCATATGAACATTTTACTATAAATGCAGTAGAATGATTGGGAACTAATTGGTTCCAATGGATCAAGATTTGAACTCTTTTGGCCCTGAGAATGAAGCATTGGATATCACCATTAACGATAATGGCAATTTATTGGGAATTATATCACTCAGATAACACTGCACACTCGCTCAATTATGCCAGGACATTCAGGTGGAGATAGAGGGTAGTGTTACAGAAACATTCTCATTCATTCTGAATAACAAGAAGGTAAACAAAGAGTTGATGTGACTCAATGTTTTTTATTTATTATTGAACTAATCATTGATTTACACTACATGTTGACAGGTATTGGAGCGAAGGGAAAGGAGAATTATGTGTAGAGATATCCCAAATGGAATTATTGAGATAATTCAAAATTCATGATTATAGGTACGAAATGATTATTTTCATAGTATACAATTGTGAGGCAATGGATAAAAATTATACATTATATTGTCAAACAAACTGATGATTCTCAGACAATCCGTGCTATTGAGGCAATGCTGGATGCTATGACTTGAAGACAATCAGTGTCGTTCACGCGATAATGGATGATCCTATGAAGAAAGTTGACTAAGGAGCTTCTGTTGTGCCTTTTCCTCATACACCACCTTCTCTTCCATGTTTTGATCTCACCTTCACTCTAGTAGTTGAGCCTTTCTAGGCTCATATTGTTGGAATCAGAGAAGTTCTACTATAGTTTTGGCTCTCAAGTTATAGCCATAATCAGCATTGTAACTATATTTTTTATTATTTACAAAAAACAATGGAGAATCAGTTTCTTTGCTCTTATAATAATTTTTCGTTCAAAGTTTGTAATACGTACATCCATATTCATAAGTCAACTCTCTCTCTCTCTCTCTCTCTCTCTTGCTCTATGGATTACAAACTAGAGTCTTGAATATAGATGAATTTAATTAAACGTCATTATGCATTACAAACTTGCAAGAGTACAATTTGCCTCAACTCAACTAGGAGGCTCTGAAGCTTGTAAAGGATTCTCAGGTCCAACATCAGTAAATGGATGGGGAAGGGCTCACGATCTCAAGTCCAGGCTCAATAGTAGTTTGAGGGGCTAGATGAAGGGCCTCATGTCCAAGTTCATGTCCAAGTTTAGTGCATTGTGGAGGCATCTAAGGTTGGGCCTCATGGTCCTTTAGTCCTGTCAAAGGAGCCTCATCCGACTCTAGAGTGAGATCCTCCATCACTTTTGAGCTCTGTCCTTCATCTAATTTCTTAGGGCTTTCCTCCTCTGTGCTTTTCTCTTGTGGTAACGAGGATTTTAGAGCCTTTAATCATTGATTGCCCATAACTTTTGGTGGTTGTGTCAGAATGTGCTTCTTTAAAAATGAGAAATGTTCAAAATTTCAAGCTCTACACTCTGACAACAATCACATGGTTTTATTTATTTCTTAAGGTGCTTTTTTTCTAGAAAACATGCATTTTCCTAAACCGGTAATGAAGAGTTTCAGCTAGGAATTATTTTTTTGTAAAACTTGAGTTGGAACAATTTTAGCTCTCCTAACTCTTGAGTGATATGTTTATGAAAGTTCGAAGTAGTTTGTTTTTTACACATACCTGCGTATATTTACTCGTTACTTGAGGTGCTAGTCTCCCCAGCAATGGCGCCAAATGTTGGCTCTTTCTCACAGCTTCCGTAGGAAGAGCAGAGTAATCTCAGTATGCAGGGTTGGCTCTTTCCCACAGCTTCCGTAGGAAGAGCAGAGTAACCTATAAATATATAAGGGTTGTCGTTTGTAGTATACAAGTAGCTTAGGACCTCGAATCGTATTCCGGTGAGAGACGTAGGCTTAAGTGTGGTAAGCAAACATAGTGCATGCATGTGTAAAAGGAACGTGTATCATCATGGTTGAGGTAATGAAGGCTTTCGTCTTCATTGGGGGTTGCAGGGTCTAGGAGGATTTTAAGGGTTAGAAGGAGGTTCAAGAGTTTAGAAGGAGGTTCCAAGGTTTACAGAGAGGTTCCAGGGTTTAGAAGAGGTTCCAGGGTTAGAAGGAGGTCCAAGGTTTAGAAGGAGGTTCGAAGGTTTAGAGAGAGGTTCCAGAGTTTAGAAGGAGGTTCCAGAGTCTAGAAGGAGGTTCCAGAGTCTAGAAGAGGTTTCAAGGTTCAGGGTAGAGTACATGGTGGAGAACTCCTCTCCCTTGTAGATTTTGGAGGTTAAGGGTTGAGGAACTAAGGGTTTAGGGGGAGCATAGGAGTGGGAGAGGAATAAGGTGTAAGAGCATGGGGGAAAGAAGAGAGAGGAGGGAGGAGGAAGAGGAGGAGGAGGAGGGAGAAGGAGAAGGGAGGAGAAGAAGAGAGGAGGAGGGAGGAGGAGGAGGAGGAAGAGGGAGGAGGAGAAGGGAGGAGGAGAGGGAGAGGATGGATTGCAAGGTTGGAGGACCTATTGAAGGAGATCTATGATCATCCTAGCTTTGAAGTTTAACACAAATTGATCATCATAGCTTTGTTCTATCATCTGCAGAAACACAAACAAACTTTAGTTTCAAGTTCTGTGTTATATTTATGTTATGTATAAATTTTAAATGTGTCAATAATGGTACTTACTGGACCCATTGTATCTCCTGACAAATAAGCCTCCAAAATGTACTTGCTGTTTATAAGGGACCCTCCGTCCACAAGAGTGGTCATCATACTGTTGTGGTGTCTATGATCCATCCAGTCGCTTGTAAGCATAAAATTATTCTAATTAATTTTTAAAAAGTACTGAGAGGGCAAAGGATTTTATGTCTTACATCCAAATGCAGTGGTTCAATTGCTCCCACCTTAAATGAATTTTTTTCACAGAAATCGATTGCAAAAGATAGTCTCTTCAAACCAATGCAAGTTGCATATGTGAGTGTGAACAACTTTCTACAAAATAAATAATTTGTTATTTTAAAAAATTATGATACTTATCTTATGCATTCAAAAATTCACTTAAACATTGATCTCTGGATGAGTATCTGTAACTGAATTGAAGCAGAAGCATCCTTTTTATGACAGATGGATATAAGCTAAGCTCTAATGTCGACTTCATTTGACAAATGCAGTAAAGATTAGCATTTGTGGATTGAAAATAACAATCTAGCTCCTTATGCAATGTACTTACTAATCACTTACTCTGAATGATAAGGGAT